>NW_027455043.1:505000-662655 GCF_040206685.1 Ascaphus truei
TAATTGCATCATGTACACACTCTATGCAATTTTGTGACATTTCATAGACATTTGTGTAGCTGCAGTTTGTTTTTTTTATATTTGCAATGGCTGCTGGATTTATTGTAACATGAAATGTGGTGGTTTTAAGATTAAAAATTAATGTTTTGATTTGTGGATGTTTTATGTGTTTCATAATGGGCAAATAATATATTATCCATATCTGGATAATAGTTATTTTGCACATTATTGTACTGTATGTGTTGGGGGGGGGGGGGAGTGTATTGGCCCCAAGGGTATGTGGGTAGGCCTCCCTTGTGGGTAGTGGGTGAGGGTGGTTAGGCCTCACGGGGTGGGGGGTTAGAGTTGGAGGGTATGTAGGCCTCCCAAATGGTGGGTGAGGGTGGGTTAACCCCTTAATGACTGTAGCGGTTAATAACCGCTATGGTGATTAAGGGGTATGGGGACATTACATTGGCTATTGTAATTGTTGTGCATGTTTTGCAGCACCGTAGGGGCATGGGCAGGATGAAGATGAGGATAAAGACGGCCTTCATCGTGGGTGCCTGTAAAACGTAAGTGTAAAATGTTTTTATTGTATTTATTGTCATTTATATGTATTTTAAATGGGCAAATGCATTATTATCCATATGTGGATAATAGTAATTTTGCCCATTACAGTACTGTATGTGTTAGGGGGCGGGGGGGATGTGTGTTGTTTATTGGGGGCAATTGTCCCCAATAAACATGCTAATGTGCCTTAACCCCTTCATTGCCTTAGCGGCTATCCGCTAAGGTAATGAAGAAGCATTAATGTATTTTTATTAATAGTGTGCGGGAGCAGGGGGTCCCCTGAGCTGAACCGCATTGATTTCTGCCTCAGAGACCCCCTGCTTCCCGGGTTACAGGCCCCACTTTGGGGCATCGGTGCCAGTGCGGACGCCATCTTCATAGAGCCCATGTCACGTCTTGGACGCTATAAAGATGGCGGTGGCACTGGCACCCGATGCCCCATACCGGGGCCTGTAACTCGGGAAGAATGGGGTCTCTGAGGCAGAAATCAATGCTTTTCAGCTCAGGGGACCCCCTGCTCCTGCACCCCATTATTTAAAATACATTAATGCTGCTTCATTACCATAGCGGATAGCCGCTACGGTAATGAATTATTGTTTATTGTTATGTATGTTTTAATACTAGTGTAGATGTGCAGGGGGTCTCCTGAGCTGAACCGCATTGGTTTCAGGTCCGAGGACCCCTACTTCAGGAGATACAGGCCTCTTTATGGGGTGGCGGGGGTCACACATCGCAGCGGGGGCCTCCGCAAGGCAGCAGGGCTCTCTGCAAGGGGCTGCCGGGTCTGCCCCCCCGAAGCGGCCGACGCCGCAGCATGTTCCCCCCACCGAAGCGAACCCCCTTCAGAGGCGGACACCCCCGGGGAGCAAGCAGGGATCGAGCAGGAGATCAGGGGGAGGAGATCAGGGGCAGGAGGCGCGCACGGGGGAAGATGGGTTGGCGCTTCCCCCTCCGTATCTAGTTGGGAGCGGATGGGGGCTGGGTTGCGCACGGGGCTTGTGTTGGCGCTTCCCCCTCCGTCCCACGTGGGGAGCGGGGGGGAGGGATGCGGGGAGGCTGGGTTGCTGGGGGGAACAGGCAGCGGGCCCACAGGCAGCGCAGAGGGCAGGACACCCTGCTTGCCCTGTGCATGCGCGCCGGGACAACGGAAATCCCTGCCATCTTTTTCAACTTTTTTTTAAATGTAATTAACTGGCGCCCGGCCGGGCTCCCCCTGACTCACGGGAGGAGATCAGGGGCAGGAGGGGGAGGAGATCAGGAGGGGGAGGAGATCAGGGGAAGGGGCTCTTCCCCGCGTTAACCCAATCAGGGAGGGGGATTATTTATTTATTTTAAAAAAAATAAAAAATTGGCACGAGCAGGGGAATTCATAGCGCACGGCTCGCCAGCGGCCTATATCCACTCGCCACGGGCGAGTGGTTATCATTATTTGTCGAACACCGTATATAAATATATATATATACACACACACATACATATATATATGTAGCCCCGAGGTAAATTTAAACTCCCTGACCTTCTGCCGCGAGTGCCGTGGGGTCGCGGGTGCCGCCGGAGGCAGCGGTGGACCCGCTGGCACTTCGCGAGGGTGGGGGCCATTGCAGGGAGCAGAGCGGGACTGTGCGGTGCTGGCCGGTTGCCGGGGACGCGATCGGGCCGTTGCTAATCCGCGATCGCTTTGCCACCGGCTCGGCGGCTGGAGGAGAGTGCGCCGCCATTGCGCGTTAGTTCGCGCATGCGCAGGAGGCGGCAAGCGCGCGATAGGACTCCAGGGATAGGTAGAGATCGCGCGAGAGTAGGGAAGTGTAGAGGGAGATTGAGGCGGCCATTAGGGGTTCGCGCATGCGCAGGGCAAGTGCGCACGCGGCCCCAATGCTTTAGGCAGCCCCTGGGGACTACAACTCCCAGGAGACTTAGGGAGACAGAGGTCATGTGCTCCCTTGCGGCCAATAGGGCTGGAGGAAGCTCAGCCCGGGAATATAGATACATTTCCCGGGCTTTGCAGAGTCAGTCAGGCAGAGGAGAAGGAAGGAGTAGGAAGGGTGCAGGGAGCGCGTGGCTCCTGTACCAGGTAAGGGTTCTCCCTAGATCCCCAGGCAGGCCCCAATTCCCGGTAAGGGCAGTGGGTAACTGAAGAGGGACGGCCCTAGCTAGGGAGGTCACCCTTAGGTGCGGAAGGTGCAGTTTGGCAGTGCCACAGCGGAGAGGGCTGTGGGCACTGGCAAAGAGGCACAGGGTGCAAGCAGTGGATTTGCTGCGGGTTCCAGTGAATGGTGTGTATCATTCAGGTAGCTGTGTGTGCGTGCAGCTGTGTGTATGTGTCGCTGCATGTGCTGGGCGCAGTGTGCGCAGCGTGTGTGGATCCCTGCAGGCTGACAGTGTGAGCTGTATGTTGGCTGCAGGTGCTTTAGGAGTATCTAGTGAATAGTAGATACAGATAGGACTGGGTAGCTAGGGGAGGGGGCAGGTTATTGTTCCACAGGCCCTAGGAGTTTTCCCCAAGCCATCCCAGGTTGCGGTTCATCAGGGACAGGCCCTAGGTTAGGGTTACTGTCACTCTAGGAGTAGTTAGCGATAGGAAGGGATAGCGGCGGTTGCTGTTCCCATGCGGTTGGTGTTACCGAGAGACGGTTGAGTTCCCGTGGAGCGGTGGGACCCTCGTTGGGGTCCACGGCAGAAGTACCTGGAAAGGATCAGACGGACGTCTGACCCTTTGAGAAGTGTGTGGCGGTCCCGAGCATCGGAGTGCTCGGAAGGTACCTCTGAAGTATTATAAGTGCACCAACTGGGCCCTAGCTTAATTTAGTGACTGCGCAGTCACCCACGACCTCTGTAGGATTACGGGACTTTGGGTGTGGGGGATCACAGGACACTGGGTGGGAACACCAGACATTGGGCTGAGGTGATGCGGATAGAGCATCAGGTTATGTTATGATGTTATGTAATGTGTTATAGTATTTGCTATGTTCTCAGTAAAGTGTTAGTATTCTTTCTATCGTTATGTGTGTTATTGTATTTCTTACCCAGGGCTATCTTTCATAACGGGGATCCTGGGTAAGTGGAGGCGCTGCACCAGATAATGGTAAGGGTTTCCCCAGGCTCCCAGCTAGCGGAGGCTCAGATCTCCTGGAGCCACAGGTGTTATACAGTTACCAGTAGTCCCTTAGAGCAGGTGTGTTGTAGGGAAAGGAACCGGTTAGACCACGAGGGGCCAATGTGAGATTGGGTGGGTCGGCCGATTCACAAAAAGGGTTACATTTGGAGGCGCTGCTGAGATATCAGACCTGGGGTGCCCTGTACATGTTTTTCTAATTTGTTGTCCTATTTTTGTTTCGCCATGGGGAAGCCCTCAAGGCGGAGGAAGCCACGTGCTAAGTTCCCGGCCGCGCGGGAAAATGTTGCCAACAGTTATCCAGGACTGGCGGGAAAACCCGAGCCCCGCCCCCACACTGTGAGTGACTCAGTACCGAGTTTGCAACATTCCCCAAAAGACTGTGCTGCCCCTCCTCTAGAGTCCACCAGGGGGAGGGAGTGTCTTGAGCAGAAATCAGAAATTTCTGTTCCCCCTAAGGAAAGCAAGGGATGCCGAGAAGAACACCCTTGGCTGTACAGGATCATACGGGCCCCCCATTTAGTCTTGCCAATGGTGGTATGCCCGTGTGTGTTAAAGGACTGGAAGGTGATGGATGGCTGGATGGACGGAGCATCTGAGTCACCAGTTGCTCTTACGATGACCGTGGTAGACGGGGAAGAATGCCTGCACGGCCGTCTGAATGAATGTGAGTGTGCAGTTGGCGAGCTGACCCAAGGGCCTAAGTGTCCTGACTGTGCGGCGCAGTTCCTGCAACCCAAACCGCCAGCGGCAGAGGACTCTGTTGCAGAAATGGAGTGTTCCCTCCCCGAGGAGGAGAGAGACTGCCAGGGGTTACACCCTGATGTGTATGAGCCCTGGAATTTGCCAGGAATGGAGATCACGACGCTAATGTGCCCCTGCCTGAGTGAAGCCCTCAAAGATGGAGTCGAACCATCTCAGTTACAACTAGGTTTCAGGTCAACTGAGGTGGATGGAGAAACGTTTACCCAGTGTTGGAGCCTCAAATGTGGCTGTTCCCGGAGGGAGGCACTGGCGTGGGAGCCCCAATGTGAGTGTTGCGGGGCCTGGTTCCTAAAGCCTATCCTGCCCCAGGCGGCGGAACCAGCCGAGGAAGAAGAGGAGGAGCTGGACCTCCCTCATACAGTAAATGATGCTTGTCCTCAGTTTGTCTTACTTCCAGAGGCCTCCGGGGACCCGTGTGTCCAGACCACTGTTGCAGACCCTCTCAAAGGGGACGTGCAAATGGAGGAGCAGGAACCTCTGATGGCGGAACCTGCGGAGAAAGAGGCGCTTGATGGTGCTACCAAGGTGGGTGAAGCCGCTACTGATTCGTCCACTGCAGCGATGGAGGTGGTGGAGGGGCCATGTGCCTAGATGCTAGATGCTGAGCTGGAGCCGCTGAAGGCGGAGCTCCAGATGTTGGAACCCCAGATGTCGGTTCCAGACCTGGTTCCCAAGCAGGAACCACTGATGCCAGACCCACAGATCCCGGAAGGCCAGGGTAAGGTGTTTATACCCCCGCCCTTGTGTGATGAGTCCAGCGACCAACCGAGCGTGGTGATGCGCCTGCCGGCGGACCACTCCAGTGAGGTCACCGAGGCAACCGCCTCAACTGATGCAGACCATGATGTGGGCCCGTGTGCCCTGCGACTGCCAGTCCGGCCTACCACCGAGGTACCAGCGGTCCCAGGCTTGGGATCAGTACCTGCCGACAACGATAGGGGTAAGTTGACTGCCCCAGGGGTGTCGGGTGTGAGCTCCCCGGTGATCGTGGAGCCTGGTGACTCCAAAGGTAGGGTCACCCGGGCGATGGGCTCACCCCGTCATCGCGTCCTGGTGGAGGTGTCTCCCCCAGAAGATCTCTGCAGATCGTGGAACGAACTCGACCTCACCAAGGTATCTGGTGTAGCGGACCGGAGCGACACATACTCCTGCACGAGGAGTCTCCAAGCTTGGCCTTCTCAAGACCCGGGCCTACCCGAAGAAGTGGTGCCGTCCGCGGAAGAAGTCACCGTTAAAGGGATGGTTGGAGCGGACAAAGACTCTGTTGAGACCGCTCTGGTAGTTGTGGCCTCTCCCAGGTGCGCGATGGAGCGCTATGTTCGCCATGTGGTGGACCGAGGAAAGAGACTGAGCCTCCCTGTCTCCCGTGAGACGAGACCGGAGGATCCGGAAAGGGTCAACACCCAGGACCCTGTACATTTTTTTCTGCGAGAGGGAGAAGGTGGGTTGGTGCAAGGGACAGGCCTTGAACTCCAAAAGACTCACAGGAGTCAAGGTGGGATACCCTCACCCAGTCTGTTAGGGGCACTCCACTCTGAGACTCAGCTGGTCTCGGGTATCCATGCGGGTATGTTGGGTACAAATGGGGAATTGCTTGTGTTTGATGTACAGGTTACAATGCATTTTCCATTATATAACCCACTGTATGGTTGCTACCCAAGCGAGGGCGTTGGGATTCTGCGAAAGGGAGAATGTAGCCCCGAGGTAAATTTAAACTCCCTGACCTTCTGCCGCGAGTGCCGTGGGGTCGCGGGTGCCGCCGGAGGCAGCGGTGGACCCGCCGGCACTTCGCGAGGGTGGGGGCCATTGCAGGGAGCAGAGCGGGACTGTGCGGTGCAGGCCGGTTGCCGGGGACGCGATCGGGCCGTTGCTAAGGCCGCGATCGCGTTGCCACCGGCTCGGCGGCTGGAGGAGAGTGCGCCGCCATTGCGCGTTAGTTCGCGCATGCGCAGGAGGCGGCAAGCGCGCGATAGGACTCCAGGGATAGGGAGAGATCGCACGAGAGTAGGGAAGTGTAGAGGGAGATTGAGGCGGCCATTAGGGGTTCGCGCATGCGCAGGGCAAGTGCGCACGCGGCCCCAATGCTTTAGGCAGCCCCTGGGGACTACAACTCCCAGGAGACTTAGGGAGACAGAGGTCAGGTGCTCCCTTGCGGCCAATAGGGCTGGAGGAAGCTCAGCCCGGGAATATAGATACATTTCCCGGGCTTTGCAGAGTCAGTCAGGCAGAGGAGAAGGAAGGAGTAGGAAGGGTGCAGGGAGCGCGTGGCTCCTGTACCAGGTAAGGGTTCTCCCTAGATCCCCAGGCAGGCCCCAATTCCCGGTAAGGGCAGGGGGTAACTGAAGAGGGACGGCCCTAGCTAGGGAGGTCACCCTTAGGTGCGGAAGGTGCAGTTTGGCAGTGCCACAGCGGAGAGGGCTGTGGGCACTGGCAAAGAGGCACAGTGTGCAAGCAGTGGATTTGCTGCGGGTTCCAGTGAATGGTGTGTATCATTCAGGTAGCTGTGTGTGCGTGCAGCTGTGTGTATGTGTCGCTGCATGTGCTGGGCGCAGTGTGTGCAGCGTGTGTGGATCCCTGCAGGCTGACAGTGTGAGCTGTATGTTGGCTGCAGGTGCTTTAGGAGTATCTAGTGAATAGTAGATACAGATAGGACTGGGTAGCTAGGGGAGGAGGCAGGTTATTGTTCCACAGGCCCTAGGAGTTTTCCCCAAGCCATCCCAGGTTGCGGTTCATCAGGGACAGGCCCTAGGTTAGGGTTACTGTCACTCTAGGAGTAGTTAGCGATAGGAAGGGATAGCGGCGGTTGCTGTTCCCATGCGGTTGGTGTTACCGAGAGACGGTTGAGTTCCCGTGGAGCGGTGGGACCCTCGTTGGGGTCCACGGCAGAAGTACCTGGAAAGGATCAGACGGACGTCTGACCCTTTGAGAAGTGTGTGGCGGTCCCGAGCATCGGAGTGCTCGGAAGGTACCGCTGAAGTATTATAAGTGCACCAACTGGGCCCTAGCTTAATTTAGTGACTGCGCAGTCACCCACGACCTCTGTAGGATTACGGGACTTTGGGTGTGGGGGATCACAGGACACTGGGTGGGAACACCAGACATTGGGCTGAGGTGATGCGGATAGAGCATCAGGTTATGTTATGATGTTATGTAATGTGTTATAGTATTTGCTATGTTCTCAGTAAAGTGTTAGTATTCTTTCTATCGTTATGTGTGTTATTGTATTTCTTACCCAGGGCTATCTTTCATAACGGGGATCCTGGGTAAGTGGAGGCGCTGCACCAGGTAATGGTAAGGGTTTCCCCAGGCTCCCAGCTAGCGGAGGCTCAGATCTCCTGGAGCCACAGGTGTTATACAGTTACCAGTAGTCCCTTAGAGCAGGTGTGTTGTAGGGAAAGGAACCGGTTAGACCACGAGGGGCCAATGTGAGATTGGGTGGGTCGGCCGATTCACAAAAAGGGTTACATATATATATATATATATATATATATATATATATATATATATATATACAGGTCATACGAACCAGCCCAAAGACCAGTAAAGAGACAGCAACCAGCGAGGTGTAATCCAAAATACTCTGTATTGAAATGAACAGATACACGAAAGCCAACGTTTCGGTCTCTCAGGGAGACCTTCCTCAGGGCCGTGCAGGTATACAGGTATATATATATATGCAAATACAACTGTATGCTCATCTGCATGTCTTAGGCAGGTCTGCAACCCCGCCTTTCCCCATTATCACCCAGCATACAGCACTTCCACTGCAGCAAGGGATTCTGGGAAATGACATGCAAATGAGCACACAGTGTCACTTTTTGCTTCAAAATCCATTTTTAACATGGTTCCCTATAGGCTTAAGCTTGCTGCATGGTCACAGCTTTGAGCACAGCCAGGGTTAAGGTGCATACCCAGAAAACCACCCACAGACAGCTGTTTCGACCTTAATGGGTCTTATCAGTGTGGGGTTGCAGACCTGCCTAAGACATGCAGATGAGCATACAGTTGTATTTGCATATTTGCTTTCCTGTGGAGGGTTTTTGTCACTTTTTCTACTCACCATAACTTAACTCAGTATTATGGTATATATATATATATATATATATATATATATATATATATATATACACTGTATACACACACACACACACACACACACACACACACACACACACACACACACACACACACCCATACACACACACACACACACACACATATAATCAAAAAATAAATAGATGATACCGTTCTCTGGCTAACAAAATGCTTTTATTTGTGCGAGTTTCGGGATACACTGATCTCTTCTTCCGGCGATGTTACAAGGAATGAAGCAAGCAAAGGGTATACTTAAAAACAGTGTCTCTTGGAATGTTATCTGTGCTTGTCCCTCCCCCGTGTGTGGATGAGATTTATGGCTAGAGGTGTTAAATGGTTCCTGAAAGTTAGTGATGTAAGAGTGTGTGTGAATCTGTGTGAATATAAATGAATGGAGTCCACAGTGTATACAGTGCTTTACAAAAGGTGTGTGGAGTGAGAGTTAATATAAATGGTGTGGGTAGGTGTGGAAATGTGAGAGATTGTAGCATAACTAAAAGTGTGTGTAGAAACTATGTGGTCCCTATTGGTGTATAGGGATGGAAAAACAAGGAGTATTAGTATGTGTAAGAGACAGCTGTGTGTGCGTACATACAGCCCAGTATGTACAGACATGGCCTATAGCGCTCATGGGAAGAGAGTTCACTTGTGTCAGTAATGACTCATAAAATTTCGATCTCTGTTTAGACCACCGCTAAGTGTCCCGAACAGTTGCATAAATTTGTATTCATGCAACCGTCTCGCTTTCGGTGTTTTAAGATTACCTTTGAGTATGGCCACCTTCAGATCGTTCATCTTATGGCCAGAGTCAGAGAAATGTTCGCCGACAGGACTGTCTCTTGTTCCGCGTGTGATGCTGTGGCGATGCATGTTCATTCTCTTGTTTAGCCCCTGCCCCGTCTCATCTATTTAGTAGCAGCCCCCTGAGCATTTCATGCACATGATGAGGTACACGACATTGCTGGAGGAACAGGTGAATCTTCTTCTGATTTTGTATTCCCTATTCCTGTGCGGTATTTGTATTGTGTCCGTTGTGTAGAGCATTGCGCAGGTTTTGCATCTTGCGTCCTGGCATGCTTTCGTCCCGCATTCAGTTGTAGTGCTGAATACTTTACTCCTCACCATAATATTCTTGAGATTATGAGGTTGCCTGTATGATAATAAGGGTGCTTCAGGGAAGACCTGTTGCAGTCTTGTATCTTCCTGGAGGATGGGTTGTAGTTCCCTGGCGATCTTGCGTAGGGCTCCTAGGTGTGGGTTATATGTGACCACCAAAGGTACCCTGTCGCTTGTCTCTTTCTGTTTGTATTCAAGGAGATCACTTCTTGGTATTCTGGTGGCTTTGTGAATTTGCTGGTCTACAATTCTGCGGTTATATCCACGGTTTATAAAATCTGATCTCAAGGCTTTAATCCGCTGGTCTCTGTCTGCTGTGTCGGAGCATATCCAAGTTGTATCATATGGCTTGACTGAAGATGGTTGCATGTTTGGTGTGTGTCGGGTGGAAGCTGTTGTCCCTCAAATAGCTGGCTCTGTCTGTAGGTTTGCGGTATACAGAAATCTGTAGTTGGTTGTTCTTTATAGTAATGGGGGTGTCTAGGAAATGTACTTCATCCGGGGAATGGGTGAGTTTGAGGTTGATTGTCGGGTGGAACGTATTGAATTTGTCATAGAAATGTAGGAGATCCTGTTCGCCAGAGGTCCAAATCAGGAGGATGTCATCGATGTAGCGAAGGTATGTAAGGGGTTTCAAGTGACAGGTGGAAAGAAAGTCACTTTACAGTTTTGCGCAGAATAGATTGGTATACTGTGCCCCCATCCGAGTACCCACAGCGGTCCCGGTTGTCTGGAGGTATGTGTCATTTCCAAATATATATATATATATATATATATATATATATATATAGTGGTTGACAAATCACCAAAAAATCTACTCGCCACCTAGTACCAAACGTGTGCTGCTTGGGCCAATATTTACTCACCCGGGGGTTAAATCCACTCGCCTGGGGCGAGCAAATGTATAGGTTTGTCGAACACTGTATATATATATATATATATATATATATATATATATATATATATATATATATATATATATATATATGAAACAAAAAGAAGACGTCGCTGCTCCCATAGTATAATACTGTAAATAGATAATTTATTGATAAATGCTGCTAGGTTACAGACACTTACAATAGATATAAAGGTCATAAGCAGTGGTTAAAATGATCTTGGCACATCACCCGTTATTCCATCTGTGTGCCGATCCAAGTGCAGCTGATCTGGTAAGCTCCCGTTGCGGACGCCAGGAACGTGCGCGCGCACTCAATCTCTTCCTGGTATTCAAGTATCTCGATAGATGGTCACCGGGTAGTAGCACAGGATCCAGGCACAGTTCAATAAGCACACCCTGCACTGCTCCAATACAGGAATGGAATGGCGCCAAAATAATGACGAATATACTTCTGATGTATTAAAGTCCAATATTGACTCTTTCCCTACGCGTTTCGTCGCTTTATGCGACTTCCTCACGGGTTAACACTAAACTGTTGGAGAACCACATATATAGCTAAATACTTGATTAAATGCTTCAAGGCAC
The DNA here is from genome assembly GCF_040206685.1 of Ascaphus truei. Classification (NCBI taxonomy): domain Eukaryota; kingdom Metazoa; phylum Chordata; class Amphibia; order Anura; family Ascaphidae; genus Ascaphus; species Ascaphus truei. Next base: position 516,124 of record NW_027455043.1, read on the forward strand.
ATGGGTAATAATTAGATAATTAACTTCTTGGGGTTGGGTGGGGGTGAAAACATGGAAAAAAGATGAGGTTGAGAAAAAAATGACAATTACATGACAAATACATAAAGTGATAGTTATAAAAAACATACTATATGATAATAAAAGATGTGCAAATTATACATGAAGAATAATTATTTAATATGTGATAGTAATTAAAAACATTCAATAAAAGTGATAAGATATACATGTATAAAATAGATGATACATGTATGCTATAACAATTGACATAAAATAGTGTCCACACGATAATGTAGATATGTTGTTAGGGCCTTTCAAATATAGCCTGATCTACATTCAAGGCAAGGTACAGTAAACCTTTAACAAACAATAATTCTCATGTCGTGTCGTCCTCTAAAGTCTCTCCTAAGGCCCGGGCCATAGAGGGGTGAGGAGTTCCGAGATGCGCTGATGCTGAGGCTCACCTGCTGAAATCTGCGCGATTTCATGCCCATGCAGGCGAGAAAGCAGGCGCGATCAGAGGCGGGGGGAGACTGAGGGAGGCGGGGTAGTGACGTCGCTGGGCCAATCGCCCGCGACGCACTGACGTCGACGTTGGCGCCGTGACGTTGACGCAGCTCCACGCTGATTGCATGTTTTCAGCTGACAGCGCGCTGAAAAACATCTTGGCGCTCGGCTGAAAACCCCAGCGCCTCAGCACGCCTGCGGACGCTCACGTGAGCCACCTCTAAAGGCATCCTCATTGAGGATGCAGGGGCTCAGCGCGGAGCGTACGCACAGCTCAGCACGGCCTGTCCTTCTATGGACTCGGCCTAAGTCTGATTCCCAGTGTCTAATGTAACACAGTCTGGTCTCGTTGGGCGTCACTGGACAGATCACTTCCCTGTACTTCCTAGATGTGAGTCCCCTTGTGTCCTTAGCTCTAGCACACAGCTGCTCAAAATTTGTTCGTGCCGGTCTGATTGGGGTTTTGTTATAAAAATCTCTGATCTGGAGGTATCGATAGAATTCTTTATTTGGGATAGCTTTAGAGGATTTAATTTGCTCAAACTTTGTATGTAATTTCTACCCTGCAGATCCTTAAGACGGGTTATCCCCGCTTGAATCCAATTGAAGAGGTTCTTGCTATTCAGCCCTGGAGCGGAGTCTGGATTGCCGGCAATTGGGGTCATCAGTGAACCTTTGGTAGTCAAGTGGCAGCTAAATTTTGTGGCCTCCCAAACTCTTAATGAATTAACCATGGTCTGTAGCGGATATATGTGTGAATACCAGTGTTTCTTCGAAGGGGCGTGTATGTGTATACCAGTATTACTTCTCTGGGCGTGTATGTGTATACCAGTATTACCTCTCTGGGCGTGTATGTGTATGCCGGTATTACCTCTCTGGGCGTGTACGTGTATACCAGTATTACTTCTCTGGGCGTGTATGTGTATACCAGTATTACCTCTCTGGGCGTGTATCTGTATACCGGTATTACCTCTCTGGGCGTGTATGTGTATACCAGTATTACAGTAGAGGCAACGTTTATTCTAACATTTGCCATAAACTAGCCGGGTTACATTCTGGGTATGTGCTGGGTATGTTCTGGGCTAGTTTGAGGCACGTTTAAGGCATTTCTGCATTGACTAACGACCCATCGGATTAACACAGCAGGGATCCCTGGCAGTCCAATTCAGTTTGAATGGGACTGCCAGGGACCCCCGCTGTTAATCTGATAGGCCATTAATCAATGCAGAAATGCTGGGGCTAGTTTAAGGAAAGTTTAAGGCATGTATTCAGAATGTACCTGGGTGTTTCCTGGGTTTTTTGGGGAATTGCCACTGGTTTTTGTTAGAATAAGAGTTGCCTCTACTGTACCTCTCTGGGCGTGTACGTGTATACCGATATTTCCTCTCTGGGCGTGTATGTGTATACCAGTATTACTTCTCTGGGCGTGTACGTGTATACCGATATTTCCTCTCTGGACATGTATGTGTATACCGGTATTACCTCTATGGGCGTGTTTGTGTATACCAGTATTACCTCTCTGGGTGTGTATGTGTATACCGGTATTACCTCTATGGGCGTGTTTGTGTATACCGGTATTACCTCTCTGGGCGTGTACGTGTATACCGGTATTACCTCTCTGGGTGTGTATGTATATACCGGTATTACCTCTCTGGGTGTATATGTGTATACCGGTATTACCTCTCTGGGCGTGTACGTGTATACCGGTATTACCTCTCTGGGTGTATGTGTATACCGGTATTACCTCTCTGGGTGTATGTGTATACCAGTATTACCTCTCTGGGCGTGTACGTGTATACCGATATTTCCTCTCTGGGCGTGTATGTGTATACAGGTATTACCTCTCTGGGCGTGTATGTGTATACCGGTATTAGCTCTCTGGGCGTGTATGTGTATACCGGTATTACCTCTCTGGGCGTGTATGTGTATACCGGTATTAGCTCTCTGGGCGTGTATGTGTATACCGGTATTACCTCTCTGGGCGTGTATGTGTATACCGGTATTAGCTCTCTGGGCGTGTATGTGTATACCGGTATTAGCTCTCTGGGCGTGTACGTGTATACCGGTATTATCTCTCTGGGCGTGTATGTGTATACCAGTATTAGCTCTCTGGGTGTGTATGTGTATACCGATATTTCCTCTCTGGGCGTGTATGTGTATACTGGTATTTCCTCTCTGGACGTGTACGTGTATACCGGTATTACCTCTCTGGGTGTACTGCTGCGGCCGAGTTTATTTGAGCATTTGCCCGGTCTCGGCCGCAGCAGTAACCAGGCGCGCGCCGGGATGTGCCTGGCGCGCGCCGAAGCCGCGGAGGAGCGCCCTCCGATCGGGGCTTTCTCCCTCCGCTCGCCGGGTCCCCCGGAACCCCCTGCCGCCGTCCCCCACATCGCGGGACACCAGGGCTCCCTCGGGGAGCCCTGGACACGCGTGCAGGGGGCGCAGGCACCCCAGGCTTGCGGAGCTAGTCGCACTCAAATAAAATGTGCCGCCTCTGTATGTGTATACCTTTATTACCTCTCTGGACATGTGTATACTGGTATTAACTCTGTGGGCATGTATGTGTGTAAAGGTTTTAACTCTCTGGGCGTGTATGTGTATACCGGTATTACCTCTCTGGACATGTATGTGTATACAGATATTAACTCTCTGGGCATGTACGTGTATACTGGTATTTCCTCTCTGGACGTGTATGTGTATACCAGTATTACCTCTCTGTACATGTATAGGTGTACGGTATTACCTATCTAAGCGTATATGTGTATACCGGTATTACCTCTCTGGGCGTTTCTGTGTATACCGGTATTAACTCTCTGAGCGTGTACGTGTATACCGGTATTACCTCTCTGGGCGTGTATACCAGTACTACCTCTCTGGGCGTGTATGTGAATACCGGTATTACCTCTCTGGGCGTGTCTGTGTATACCATATTACCTCTCTGGGCGTGTTTGTGTATACCAGTATTACCTCTCTGGACATGTATGTGTATAGCGGTGTTACTGCTCTAGGCGTGTACGTGTATACCGGTATTACCTCTCTGGGCGTCTATGTGTATACCGGTATTACCTTTCTGGGCGTCTATGTGTATACCGGTATTACTACTCTTGGCGTGTCTGTGTATGCACGTATTACCACTCTGGGCGTGTATCTGTATACCGATATTACCTCTCTGGGTGTGTATGTGTATACTGGTATTACCTCTCTGGACATGTGTTTACAGGTATTAACTCTGTGGGCGTGTATGTGTACACCGGTATTACCTCTCTGGACGTGTATGTGTATACCAGTTTTACCTCTCTGGACGTGTATGTGTATACCAGTATTACCTCTCTGGACATGTATGTGTATACAGGTATTAACTCTCTGGGCGTGTACGTGTATACCAGTATTACCTCTCTGGACGTGTATGTGTATACCAGTATTACCTCTCTGGGCGTGTATGTGTTTACCGGTATTACCTCTCTGGATGTGTATGTGTATACCGGTATTACCTCTCTGGATGTGTATGTGTATACCGGTATTACCTCTCTGGACGTGTATGTGTATACCAGTATTACCTCTCTGGACGTGTATGTGTATACCAGTATTACCCCTCTGGACGTGTATGTGTATACCAGTATTACCTCTCTGGGCTTTTATGTGTATACCGGTATTACCTCTCTGGGTGTATGTGTATACCGGTATTACCTCTCTGGGCGTGTACGTGTATACCGATATTTCCTCTCTGGGCGTGTATGTGTATACCGGTATTACATCTCTGGGTGTGTATGTCTATACCGGTATTACCTCTCTGGGCGTGTATGTGTATACCGGTATTACCTCTCTGGGTGTGTATGTGTATACCGGTATTACCTCTCTGGGCGTGTATGTGTATACAGGTATTAACTCTCTGGGCGTGTATGAGTATACCTATATTTCCTCTCTGGGCGTGTATGTGTATACCGGTATTTCCTCTCTGGGCGTGTATGTGTATACCGGTATTACCTCTCTGGGCGTGTATGTGTATACCGGTATTACCTCTCTGGGCGTGTATCTGTATACCGGTATTACCTCTCTGGGCTTGTATGTGTATACCGGTGTTACCGCTCTGGGCGTGTATGTGTATACCGGTATTACCTCTCTGGGCGTGTATGTGTATACTGGTATTAGCTCTCTGGGCGTGTATGTGTATACCGGTATTAGCTCTCTGGGCGTGTATGTGTATACTGGTATTACCTCTCTGGGCTTGTATGTGTATACTGGTATTACCTCTCTGGGCGTGTATCTGTATACCGGTATTACCTCTCTGGGCTTGTATGTGTATACCGGTGTTACCGCTCTGGGCGTGTATGTGTACACCGGTATTACCTCTCTGGGCGTGTATGTGTATACTGGTATTAGCTCTCTGGGCGTGTATGTGTATACCGGTATTAGCTCTCTGGGCGTGTATGTGTATACCGGTATTACCTCTCTGGGTGTATGTGTATACCGGTATTTCCTCTCTGGACATGTATGTGTATACCGGTATTTCCTCTCTGGACGTGTACGTGTATACCGGTGTTACCGCTCTGGGCGTGTATGTGTATACCGGTATTACCTCTCTGGGCGTGTATGTGGATACTGGTATTAGCTCTCTGGGCGTGTATGTGTATACCGGTATTAGCTCTCTGGGCGTGTATGTGTATACTGGTATTACCTCTCTGGGCGTGTATCTGTATACCGGTATTACCTCTCTGGGCTTGTATGTGTATACCGGTGTTACCGCTCTTGGCGTGTATGTGTATACCGGTATTACCTCTCTGGGCGTGTATGTGTATACTGGTATTAGCTCTCTGGGCGTGTATGTGTATACCGGTATTAGCTCTCTGGGCGTGTATGTGTATACTGGTATTACCTCTCTGGGCGTGTATCTGTATACTGGTATTACCTCTCTGGGCGTGTATCTGTATACCGGTATTACCTCTCTGGGCTTGTATGTGTATACCGGTGTTACCGCTCTGGGCGTGTATGTGTATACCGGTATTACCTCTCTGGGCGTGTATGTGTATACTGGTATTAGCTCTCTGGGCGTGTATGTGTATACCGGTATTAGCTCTCTGGGCGTGTATGTGTATACCGGTATTACCTCTCTGGGTGTATGTGTATACCGATATTTCCTCTCTGGACGTGTATGTGTATACTGGTATTACCTCTCTGGGCGTGTATATGTATACCGGTATTACCTCTCTGGGTGTACTGCTGCGGCCGAGTTTATTTGAGCATTTGCCCGGTCTCGGCCGCAGCAGTAACCAGGCGCGCGCCGGGATGTGCCTGGCGCGCGCCGAAGCCGCGGAGGAGCGCCCTCCGATCGGGGCTTTCACCCTCCGCTCGCCAGGTCCCCCGGAACCCCCTGCCGCCGTCCCCCACATCGCGGGACACCAGAGCTCCCTCGGGGAGCCCTGGACACGCGTGCAGGGGGCGCAGGCTCCCGATGACGCGTGACCGCGCGTCGCACGCCGAGGGAGTGCGGCTAGCATGCCGGGGCATCCCCAGGCTTGCGGAGCTAGTCGCACTCAAATAAAATGTGCCGCCTCTGTATGTGTATACCTTTATTACCTCTCTGGACATGTGTATACTGGTATTAACTCTGTGGGCATGTATGTGTGTAAAGGTTTTAACTCTCTGGGCGTGTATGTGTATACCGGTATTACCTCTCTGGGGGTGTATGTGTATACCGGTATTACCTCTCTCGACATGTATGTGTATACAGATATTAACTCTCTGGGCATGTACGTGTATACTGGTATTACCTCTCTGGACGTGTATGTGTATACCAGTATTACCTCTCTGTACATGTATAGGTGTACGGTATTACCTATCTAAGCGTATATGTGTATACCGGTATTACCTCTCTGGGCGTTTCTGTGTATACCGGTATTAACTCTCTGAGCGTGTACGTGTATACCGGTATTACCTCTGTGGGCGTGTATACCAGTACTACCTCTCTGGGCGTGTATGTGAATACCGGTATTACCTCTCTGGGCGTGTCTGTGTATACCATATTACCTCTCTGGGCGTGTTTGTGTATACCAGTATTACCTCTCTGGACATGTATGTGTATAGCGGTGTTACTACTCTTGGCGTGTCTGTGTATGCACGTATTACCACTCTGGGCGTGTATCTGTATACCGATATTACCTCTCTGGGTGTGTATGTGTATACTGGTATTACCTCTCTGGACATGTGTTTACAGGTATTAACTCTGTGGGCGTGTATGTGTACACCGGTATTACCTCTCTGGACGTGTATGTGTATACCAGTATTACCTCTCTGGACGTGTATGTGTATACCAGTATTACCTCTCTGGACATGTATGTGTATACAGGTATTAACTCTCTGGGCGTGTACGCGTATACCAGTATTACCTCTCTGGACGTGTATGTGTATACCAGTATTACCTCTCTGGGCGTGTATGTGTTTACCGGTATTACCTCTCTGGATGTGTATGTGTATACCGGTATTACCTCTCTGGATGTGTATGTATATACCGGTATTACCTCTCTGGACGTGTATGTGTATAAAGGTATTACCTCTCTGGATGTGTATGTGTATACCAGTATTACCTCTCTGGACGTGTATGTGTATACCAGTATTACCTCTCTGGACGTGTATGTGTATACCAGTATTACCTCTCTGGGCTTTTATGTGTATACAGGTATTAACTCTCTGGGCGTGTATGTGTATACCGGTATTTCCTCTCTGGGCTTGTATGTGTATACCGGTATTACCTCTCTGGGCGTGTATGTGTTTACCGGTATTACCTCTCTGGGCGTGTCTGTGTATACCGGTATTACCTCTCTGGGCGTGTATGTGTATACCGGTATTACCTCTCTGGGCGTGTATGTGTATAGCGGTATTACCTCTCTGGGTGTGTATGTGTACACCGGTATGACCTCTCTGGGGGTTTATGTGTATACCGGTATTACCTCTCTGGGCGTGTATGTGTATACCGGTATTTCCTCCCTGGGCGTGTATGTGTATACCGGAATTACCTCTCTGGGGGTGTATGTGTATACCGGTATTACCTTTCTGGGCGTCTATGTGTATACCGGTATTACTACTCTTGGCGTGTATCTGTATACCGATATTACCTCTCTGGGCGTGTATGTGTATACTGGTATTACCTCTCTGGACATGTGTTTACAGGTATTAACTCTGTGGGCGTGTATGTGTACACCGGTATTACCTCTCTAGACGTGTATGTGTATACCAGTATTACCTCTCTTGACATGTATGTGTATACAGGTATTAACTCTCTGGGCGTGTACGTGTATACAGGTATTAACTCTCTGGGTGTATGTGTATACTGGTATTACTTCTCTGGGGGTGTATGTGTTTACCGGTATTACCTCTCTGGGCGTGTATGTGTATACCGGTATTACCTCTCTGGGGGTGTATGTGTACACCGGTATTACCTCTCTGGGGGTGTATGTGTTTACCGGTATTACCTCTCTGGGCGTGTATGTGTATACCGGTATTACCTCTCTGGGCATGTCTGTGTATACCATATTACCTCTCTGGGCGTGTTTGTGTATACCAGTATTACCTCTCTGGACATGTATGTGTATAGCGGTGTTACTGCTCTAGGCGTGTACGTGTATACCGGTATTACCTCTCTGGGCGTCTATGTGTATACCGGTATTACCTTTCTGGGCGTCTATGTGTATACCGGTATTACTACTCTTGGCGTGTCTGTGTATGCACGTATTACCACTCTGGGCGTGTATCTGTATACCGATATTACCTCTCTGGGTGTGTATGTGTATACTGGTATTACCTCTCTGGACATGTGTTTACAGGTATTAACTCTGTGGGCGTGTATGTGTACACCGGTATTACCTCTCTGGACGTGTATGTGTATACCAGTATTACCTCTCTGGACGTGTATGTGTATACCAGTATTACCTCTCTGGACATGTATGTGTATACAGGTATTAACTCTCTGGGCGTGTACTGTAATTACCAGTATTACCTCTCTGGACGTGTATGTGTATACCAGTATTACCTCTCTGGGCGTGTATGTGTTTACCGGTATTACCTCTCTGGATGTGTATGTGTATACCGGTATTACCTCTCTGGATGTGTATGTGTATACCGGTATTACCTCTCTGGACGTGTATGTGTATACCAGTATTACCTCTCTGGACGTGTATGTGTATACCAATATTACCTCTCTGGACGTGTATGTGTATACCAGTATTACCTCTCTGGGCTTTTATGTGTATACAGGTATTAACTCTCTGGGCGTGTATGTGTATACCGGTATTTCCTCCCTGGGCTTGTATGTGTATACCGGTATTACCTCTCTGGGCGTGTATGTGTTTACCGGTATTACCTCTCTGGGCGTGTCTGTGTATACCGGTATTACCTCTCTGGGCGTGTATGTGTATACCGGTATTACCTCTCTGGGCGTGTATGTGTATAGCGGTATTACCTCTCTGGGTGTGTATGTGTACACCGGTATTACCTCTCTGGGGGTGTATGTGTATACAGGTATTACCTCTCTGGGCGTGTATGTGTATACCGGTATTTCCTCCCTGGGCGTGTATGTGTATACCGGTATTACCTCTCTGGGGGTGTATGTGTATACCGGTATTACCTTTCTGGGCGTCTATGTGTATACCGGTATTACTACTCTTGGCGTGTATCTGTATACCGATATTACCTCTCTGGGCGTGTATGTGTATACTGGTATTACCTCTCTGGACATGTGTTTACAGGTATTAACTCTGTGGGCGTGTATGTGTATACAGGTATTAACTCTCTGGGTGTATGTGTATACTGGTATTACTTCTCTGGGGGTGTATGTGTTTACCGGTATTACCTCTCTGGGCGTGTATGTGTATACCGGTATTACCTCTCTGGACATGTATGTGTATACAGGTATTAACTCTCTGGGCGTGTATGTGTATACTGGTATTACTTCTCTGGGGGTGTATGTGTTTACCGGTATTACCTCTCTGGGCGTGTATGTGTATACCGGTATTACCTCTCTGGGGGTGTATGTGTACACCGGTATTACCTCTCTGGGGGTGTATGTGTTTACCGGTATTACCTCTCTGGGCGTGTATGTGTATACCGGTATTACCTCTCTGGATGTGTATGTGTATACCGGTATTACCTCTCTGGGCGTGTATGTGTATACCAGTATTACCTCTCTGGAAATGTATAGGTGTACGGTACAGGCATACCCCGCATTAACGTACGCAATGGGAGCGGAGCACGTATATAAAGCGAAAATGTACTTAAAGTGAAGCACTGCTTTTTCCCCACTTATCGATGCATGTACTGTACGGCAATCGTCATATACGTGCATAACTGATGTAAATAACGCATTTGTAACAGGCGCTATAGTCTCTCCATTTGCGCACAGCTTCGGTACAGGTAGGGAGCTGGTATTGCTGTTCAGAACGTTGTTCAGGATGTGCTGACAGGTGTATGCGCGAGCTGCCGTTTGCCTATTGGGCGATATGTCCTTACTCGTGAGTGTACTTAAAGTGAGTGTCCTTATACCGGGGTATGGCTGTATTACCTCTCTAGGCGTATATGTGTATACCGGTATTACCTCTCTGGGCGTTTCTGTGTATACCGGTATAACTTCTCTGGGCCTGTATGTGTATACCATATTACCTCTCTGGGCGTGTATGTGTATACAGGTATTACCTCTCTGGACGTGTATGTGTATACTGGTACTACCTCTCTAGGCGTGTATGTGTATACAGGTATTAACTCTCTGGGTGTGTCAGTGTATACCATATTACCTCTCTGGGTGTGTATGTGTATACCGGTATTATCTCTCTGGACATGTATGTGTATACCGGTGTTACCTCTCTAGGCGTGTACGTGTATACCGGTATTACCTCTCTGGGTGTGTATGTGTATACCGGTATTACCTCTCTGGGCGTGTATGTGTATACCAGTATTACTTCTCTTGGCGTGTCTGTGTATGCTGGTATTACCTCTCTGGGCGTGTATGTGTATACCGGTATTACCTCTCTGGGCGTGTATGTATATACCGGTATTACCTCTCGGGACATGTATGTGTATACAGGTATTAACTCTCTGGGCGTGTATGTGTATACCGGTATTACGTCTATGTGCGTATATGTGCATACTGGTATACCTCTCTGTACATGTATGTGTATAACCGGTATTACCTCTCTGGGTGTGTATGTGTATACCGGTATTACATCTCTGGACGTGTATGTGTATACCGGTATTACATCTCTGGGCGTGTATGTGCATACTGGTATACCTCTCTGAACATGTATGTCTATAACCGGTATTACCTTTCTGGGCGTGTATGTGTATTCCGGTATTACCTATCTGGGCGTGTATGTGTATATCGTATTATCTCCCTGGGCGTGTGTATACAGGTATTAACTCTCTGGGCTTGTATGTGTATACCGGTATTACCTCTCTGGACGTGTATGTGTATGCCGGTATTACCTCTCTGGATGTGTATGTGTATACCGGTAATACCTCTCTGGGCGTGTATGTGTATACCGTTATTACCTCTCTGTGCGTTTATGTGTATACTGGTATTACCTCTCTGGGCGTGTATGTGTATACCGGTATTACCTCTCTGGGCGTGTATGTGTATACCGGTATTACCTTTCTTGGCGTGTATGTGTATACCGGTATTACCTCTCTGGGCGTGTATGTGTATACCGGTATTACCTCTCTGGGCGTGTACTGTATGTGTATACCGGTATTACCTCTCTGGGCGTGTATGTGTATACAGGTATTACCTCTCTGGGCGTTTATGTGTATACCGGAATAACCTCTCTGGGCGTGTATGTGTATAGCGGTATTACCTCTCTGGGCGTTTATGTGTATACTGGTTTTACCTCTCTAGGCGTGTATGTGTATACCGGTATTACCTCTCTGGGCGTGTATGTGTATACCGGTATTACCTTTCTTGGCGTGTATGTGTATACCGGTATTACCTCTCTGGGCGTGTATGTGTATACCGGTATTACCTCTCTGGGCGTGTACTGTATGTGTATACCGGTATTACCTCTCTGGGCGTGTATGTGTATACAGGTATTACCTCTCTGGGCGTTTATGTGTATACCGGAATAACCTCTCTGGGCGTGTATGTGTATAGCGGTATTACCTCTCTGGGTGTGTATGTGTATACCGGTATTACATCTCTGGACGTGTATGTGTATACCGGTATTACATCTCTGGGCGTGTATGTGCATACTGGTATACCTCTCTGAACATGTATGTGTATAACCGGTATTACCTTTCTGGGCGTGTATGTGTATTCCGGTATTACCTATCTGGGCATGTATGTGTATATCGTATTATCTCCCTGGGCATGTGTATACAGGTATTAACTCTCTGGGCTTGTATGTGTATACCGGTATTACCTCTCTGGACGTGTATGTGTATGCCGGTATTACCTCTCTGGACGTGTATGTGTATGCCGGTATTACCTCTCTGGATGTGTATGTGTATACCGGTAATACCTCTCTGGGCGTGTATGTGTATACCGTTATTACCTCTCTGGGCGTTTATGTGTATACTGGTATTACCTCTCTGGGCGTGTATGTGTATGCCGGTATTACCTCTCTGGATGTGTATGTGTACACTACCGACACACTTTATTGAAGTGTGGTCGGTTCCACAAGCCGGGAAATCTCCCGGCTTGCTAGTGGCCGCCCCTCGGCGTGCCGCGCGTCATAGACGCGCGGTCACGCGTCATCGGGAGCGTGCGACCCCTGCACGCGTGTCCAGGGGCTCCCCGAGGGAGCCCTGGTGTCCCGCGATCGCGGGACAGCGGCAGGGGGTTCCGGGGGACCCGGCGGACCCGGCAGCGGTAGGGAGAGCGCCCCGATCGGAGGGCGCTCTTCCGCTGCTTCGGCGCGCGCCCGTCACACTCGGGCGCGCGCCAGGCTACTGCTGCGGCACAGAACGGGCAAATGCTTGAATAAACTGTGCCGCAGCAGTATACCGGTAATACCTCTCTGGGCGTGTATGTGTATACCGTTATTACCTCTCTGGGCGTTTATTTGTATACTGGTATTACCTCTCTGGGCGTGTACACTGGCGACACACTTTATTCGAGCTCGGCTAGTCCCACGAATTCGGGTATACCCGGGTGTATTGAGGTTTGTGACTGTTTTCTGCCCGAGTGCATTGAGGTATTTTCCATGCAGGGATTGAAGCATTTTATCCCCGCTGGCTGCAATACTGCACAGTATATATATATATACTGCATTACAATTCATGAATTTATGCCATCTGGTAGACACGCGAAGCATTGCAGCCTATTAAATCCTAATCATTATCATTTAACAGATCAGCCGCCCGTCAGCCAGGCATGAACCCAGGCTGGGAAGGCAAACGCAACGGGGCTTGTCAGAGGTGAGGAGCGGCGCATTCCAGGTATCTGCCAGGTACATACTGGGTATTTGCTCGAATAAAGTGTGTCGGTGCAGTATGTGTATACCGGTATTACCTCTCTGGGCGTGTATGTGTATACCGGTATTACCTTTCTTGGCGTGTATGTGTATACTGGTATTACCTCTCTGGGCGTGTATGTGTATACCGGTATTACCTCTCTGGGCGTGTACTGTATGTGTATACCGGTATTACCTCTCTGGGCGTGTATGTGTATACAGGTATTACCTCTCTGGGCGTTTATGTGTATACCGGAATAACCTCTCTGGGCGTGTATGTGTATAGCGGTATTACCTCTCTGGGCGTTTATGTGTATACTGGTATTACCTCTCTAGGCGTGTATGTGTATACCGGTATTACCTCTCTGGGCGTGTATGTGTATACCGGTATTACCTTTCTTGGCGTGTATGTGTATACCGGTATTACCTCTCTGGGCGTGTATGTGTATACCGGTATTACCTCTCTGGGCGTGTACTGTATGTGTATACCGGTATTACCTCTCTGGGCGTGTATGTGTATACAGGTATTACCTCTCTGGGCGTTTATGTGTATACCGGAATAACCTCTCTGGGCGTGTATGTGTATAGCGGTATTACCTCTCTGGGTGTGTATGTGTATACCGGTATTACCTCTCTGAGCATGTATGTGTATACCGGTATTACCTCTCTGGGCGTGTACGTGTATACCGGTATTACCTCTCTGGGGGTGTTTGTGTATACCGGTATTACCTCTCTGGGCGTGTACGTGTATACCAGTATTACTTCTCTTGGCGTGTCTGTGTATGCCGGTATTACCTCTCTGGGCGTGTATGTGTATACCGGTATTACCTCTCTGGACATGTATGTGTATATAGGTATTAACTCTCTGGGCCTGTATGTGTATACAGGTATTAACTCTCTGGGCGTGTATGTGTATACCGGTATTTCCTCTCTGGACATGTATGTGTATACAGGTATTAACTGACACGCGAAGCATTGCAGCCTATTAAATCCTAATCATTATCATTTAACAGATCAGCCGCCCGTCAGCCAGGCATGAACCCAGGCTGGGAAGGCAAACGCAACGGGGCTTGTCAGAGGTGAGGAGCGGCGCATTCCAGGTATCTGCCAGGTACATACTGGGTATTTGCTCGAATAAAGTGTGTCGGTGCAGTATGTGTATACCGGTATTACCTCTCTGGGCGTGTATGTGTATACCGGTATTACCTTTCTTGGCGTGTATGTGTATACTGGTATTACCTCTCTGGGCGTGTATGTGTATACCGGTATTACCTCTCTGGGCGTGTACTGTATGTGTATACCGGTATTACCTCTCTGGGCGTGTATGTGTATACAGGTATTACCTCTCTGGGCGTTTATGTGTATACCGGAATAACCTCTCTGGGCGTGTATGTGTATAGCGGTATTACCTCTCTGGGCGTTTATGTGTATACTGGTATTACCTCTCTAGGCGTGTATGTGTATACCGGTATTACCTCTCTGGGCGTGTATGTGTATACCGGTATTACCTTTCTTGGCGTGTATGTGTATACCGGTATTACCTCTCTGGGCGTGTATGTGTATACCGGTATTACCTCTCTGGGCGTGTACTGTATGTGTATACCGGTATTACCTCTCTGGGCGTGTATGTGTATACAGGTATTACCTCTCTGGGCGTTTATGTGTATACCGGAATAACCTCTCTGGGCGTGTATGTGTATAGCGGTATTACCTCTCTGGGTGTGTATGTGTATACCGGTATTACCTCTCTGAGCATGTATGTGTATACCGGTATTACCTCTCTGGGCGTGTACGTGTATACCGGTATTACCTCTCTGGGGGTGTTTGTGTATACCGGTATTACCTCTCTGGGCGTGTACGTGTATACCAGTATTACTTCTCTTGGCGTGTCTGTGTATGCCGGTATTACCTCTCTGGGCGTGTATGTGTATACCGGTATTACCTCTCTGGACATGTATGTGTATATAGGTATTAACTCTCTGGGCCTGTATGTGTATACAGGTATTAACTCTCTGGGCGTGTATGTGTATACCGGTATTTCCTCTCTGGACATGTATGTGTATACAGGTATTAACTCTCTGGGCGTGTACGTTGTGACAAACGGCTTACTCCGGGGCTCCGTCGTTTGTCCGGGACTGTTTAGAACACGGTCTTTTAGGGTAGGTTAAATGATGAGGCGTCACGTACTGTTCCTTTAAACAGGCTATGCCTGGTTTATTCAGTCCCAGGCACTGAGACTGCCACAGTGCATACAACAGAAAACAGATCAAAACAAAAGCTGCTCACCTGAGCGATAACTTAACTTAGATTTCCCTGACTCAGGGTTGGAAGTGGCTTTTCCACTTCCAACATCAAAACACGGTACTTTTGCAGTCTTACACAAATGAACAGAAAGATTGAACCTGTTTGGGGAAGAGGCTTCTCCCCTCTGTAGTTCAGCAGCCTTCCAGCCTCCTGGCTCTTGTGGGGAGACCAGAGCAAACAGGAAATCAGTCTTTCATACCTGATTCCTAATTAGCATGACAGGTGACAGAAATCAGGCAGCAGACAAACTCTGGTCTGGATCTCTCATCCCTCAGTTCCAACGCTTGCCAAACTGTGGGATGGAGTGTATGTATTATAAGGCTGCACTCCCAGGCCAAACAGGATAGAAACTGTCTAGTATCCTGGGAGCCCTATATACGGAATTTATTACCATCCCCTGGTTTCTGTCACAACGTGTATACCGGTATTACCTCTCTGGGCGTGTATACCAGTACTACCTCTCTGGGCATCTATGTGTATACCGGTATTACTTCTCTTGGCGTGTCTGTGTATGCCGGTATTACCACTCTGGATGTGTATGTGTATACCGGTATTACCGCTCTGGGCGTGTATGTGTATACCGGTATTACCTCTATGGGCGTGTATGTGTATACCGGTATTACCTCTCTGGGCGTGTATGTGTATACCGGTATTACATCTCTGGGCGTGTATGTGTATACTGGTATACTTCTCTGAGCGTGTAAGTGTATATCGGTATTACCTCTCTGGACGTGTATGTGTATACCGGTATTACATCTCCGGGCGTGTATGTGCATACTGGTATACCTCTCTGAACATGTATGTGTTTAACCGGTATTACTTTTATGGGTGTGTATGTGTATTCCGGTATTACCTCTCTGGACATGTATGTGTATACAGGTATTAACTCTCTGGGCGTGTATGTGCATACCGGTATTACCTCTCTGGACGTGTATGTGTATACAGGTATTAACTCTCTGGGCCTGTACGTGTATACCGGTATTACCTCTCTGGGCGTGTATGTGTATACCGGTATTACCTCTCTGGGCGTGTATGTGTATACCGGTGTTACCGCTCTGGGCGTGTATGTGTATACCGGCTTTGTACCTTGCATCAACACTACGTTTCCCTGCCTTTGATCTGGATAAAAGAGACTGCAACGTGGTGTGGACATCACAATATATATGTATATATATATATATATATATATATATATATCATTATTATATGATATAGCAGTGTACTATAAGCTAGTACTTTCTTAGAACCCTGTATTTACATGTCCGATCCCTCACCACCGGGGTTTTAACATTCACTTTGAAAATAAATAACACACCAGAGTTTGATATATGATAAATAGAATTTTATTATTTTTGTGTCTTGTTATAGTCTCCCTGAGAGGTAGTTATTCTCACCAATCTTCCTATTCATCCAACTGTAGTCTACAAACTATTGTGTATATCATACCTATTATAGGTTTTGACATTACATTTCATCAGGTTGAGTGCAATTTTCTGGGATCTATTATGATCTTCTTCGATTAGACATTGTATCTAAGTATCGTTCCTCCCAAATGCACCCGTTTGGCGCAGTTATGCGCACAATATATTTGGTTTGAGCGGTGATTCCCCCCTTTTTGGTTATCTATGAGAGAGAGCGAGAAATAGAATGGGGGAGAGACAGCATTAGGAGGAGAGACAGACAGCATGGAGAGGGAGAGACAGACAGAGCATGGGGAGAGGGAGAGACAGACAGAGCATGGGGAGAGAGAGAGACAGAATGCGGAAAGAGAGAGACAGCATGGGGAGAGCGCGAGAGACAGCAAGGGGAGAGAGCGAGAGACAGCATGGGGAGAGCGAGAGACAGCATGGGGAGAGGCAGGCACAGTATGGGTGGGATAGAGACAGACTGGAGAGAAGCAGACAGAATGGAGAGAAGAATTGTAAGAGTACTGGAGGGATGGGAGGGAGAGAATGGAGGGATGGGGGAGTGAGAAGGATGGGGGGAGAGAATGGAAGGGTTGGGGAGAGAGAGAATAGAGGGATGGGGTTGAGAGAGAGGCTGGAGGGATGAGGGGAGAGAGAGAGAGAGGAGGGATGGTAGGGAGAGTGGCTGGAGGGATGGGGTTAAGAGAGAGGATGGAGGGATGGGGGAGAGAGAATAGATGGATGGGGTTAAGAGAGAGGATGGAGGGATGGGGGAGAGAGAGTAGAGTAATCGTGTTTAGAGAGAGGATGGAGGGATGGGGGAGAGAGAATGGAGGGGTGGGGTTAAGAGAGAGGATGGAGGGATGGGGGAGAGAGAATAGAGTAATCGTGTTTAGAGAGAGGATGGAGGGATGGGGGAGAGAGAATAGAGTGATCGGGTTAAGAGAGAGGATGGAGGGATGGGGGAGAGAGAATGGAGGGATGGTTGGGAGTGAGAGGATGGAGGGATAGAGAATAGAGGGATGGTGGGGAGAGAGTGGCTGGAAGGATGGGGGAGAATAGAGGGATGGGGTTGAGAGAGGTTGGAGGGATGGGGGAGAGAGAATGGAGCGATGTGGGGAGAGAGAATGGAGGGATGGGGAGAGAGAATTGAGGGATGGGGGAGGGTGAGAGGATGGGGGAGAGAGGGAATGGAGGGAATGGGGAAGCGAGAGAATGGAGGGATGGAGAGAGAGAGAGAATTGAGGGATGGGGGGAGTAAGAGGATGGGGGAGAGAGAATGGAGGGATGGAGAGAGAGAGTGGAGGGATGTGGGGAGAGAGACAATGGAGGGATGGGGAGAGAGAGAATGAAGGGATAGGGCAGAGTGAGAGGATGGGGGGAGAGAGAGAATGGAGGGATGGAGAGAGAGAGAGAATGGAGCGATGTGGGGAGAGAGAATGGAGGGATGGGGGAGAGAGAATGGAGGGATGGGGGAGAGTGAGAGGATGGGGGGAGAGAGGGAATGGGAGAATAAATAACCCCTGCTGACCCTCCCCCACCGCCCCCTGACCGTGTCACCCGTAGTCAGGAGGGGAGAGATGCCAGGTAACCAATATGAGGTAAGAGGGGAGCCTGGCCCCCCGGTCATAGCACCCATATTACAGATGTTATCAAATCCCACAATGTTAAAGAAGTATATGCCAATGAAACCATTTAACTGGGAGATACAGGAGCCACAATTCAAGTCATTTAGTAGAAGCTTTTGCTTGAGTTGTGTAACGCGCTGAGCTGGAGATGTACAGAGGAGGGAATAAGCAGGAAGCAGGTCAGCCGGTGAGCTCCGTAATCAGCATTACTTATATCTCCTAAACGTCGTCCCAACCATGTAATGCTGCAGAACAGCCTACACTTCATATACATGATATACTTAACCCTTTCTTTTCGCTCAACTCCAATCTCAATGATTTGTTAATTGGTTTGTAATTAGAGATATATTTGTATCAGAATCCCATGTATGTTCTTTTTAAATGTTAAATACCTTTTTGTGTAATGAAATATATTACAGATCAGAGGTGCTTCCTGTTGCACTTGTGCTGTTAGCAATAGATAAACCGGATAGAAAAGACACTACACATAGATTTGATTAAATATAGCTTTATTTAATTTAAATAATTTATCTCCTTGCTGGTAGGGGTCTGCAACACATTACAGAGCGATATAGTAACACACTGAGCAATGCATTGCAGGCCCCTCCGGCAGCAAAGGGGTTAAGATCAATGCAGGTAGATCTCACTTCTAATTAATGCACAAAGGGCAGTTTGTCGCTGTGATCCAGAGGAAGGTGAAACATAACCCCTGCTGTGTTGTGGGGGAAACAAATTCCTTCCTGACCCCAGTAAATGGCGATCGGATGATCCCTGGATCACTGTGCAGTGAGATCAGATGGAGCAGCACAGATCAGCGTTGTTATACACAGGGGCACACTCAGTATATAGAGTGGTGATGGGGCGATGGGGCCCCTGTGTATAATCAAAGGGTGATGGGGCGCGTGTGCCCCTGTGTATAACTCACATGATCCCCCATCCTTCTGCATATCTATCACAATCAGGGCCCCCGACAGTTGGGGACAGCCAGGACAACTGTCCCGGGTCTGGGGAGGGCAAGGCCGGCCGGCGCTGCAAGTTGAGCCTGAACCTCTTGCCAGACCCGGCGGCCGGTCCTCTCATGGCTAGGTCCTGGCTCTCCCTCAGCTATAGGCCTCTTCCTTCTCTGTCTCACTTTGAGCTTCCAACGCTGGTGCGCGACGGGCTTCTCTGATGTCAGTGCGATGGAAGTAAGCTTGGCCCAGCTTCAGGCAGCAGAGGAAGGCTTGGCGTGCACGCCAGCATTGGTAGCATGTGGGACAGAGTGGAAGAGTTGGTTTGCCCGAGCATTAGATGCCAGCTCCATCTGGGAGCACCTGCGCAGTAGAAGTACCTGTGCAGTAGGCTCCAGCTGGGCAGGCCTGTGCAGTAGACTCCGACTTGGCATGCATGCGAGCAGACGCCGGCTCCGGCCAGGTGCGCCTGCGCAGTAGATGCCGACTCTGACTGAGGGAGATGGCACAGTAGGATCCGGCTGGGCGAGCCTGCGCAGTAGACGCTGGCTCGGGCCGGGCGCCCCAGCACAGTCAGCTCTGGATGGACATGCCTGCACAGTAGACGCCAGCTCCGGCGGGGTGTAACGATGTGCTCACCACAAACTAGACGGAACCGCGAGGCTGAGGTGGGGATTTGAGAAAACACCAACCCACAGCCACGAGGGCGCATCTTGATTGTAGATTGGTCAGGGTAGCCGGGTCGGGGTTGGAGAGGTACGGATCGTTGCGGGTAAGCCGAGGTCGGGGAGCCAGAGGTGCGGAGTCCAAGAGAAAAGCTGGGTCGGTACACAGGAGGTCACTGAAGCAGAGCAGGGAAAGGTAGCGAGAGACTGCAAGAAGGCAAGGCACGAGGGAGGTGAACACAGTTAACTGGAACAATGCTCAGCCGCTGAGGGAATGGAGAACAGGGAATAAATAGGATGACTCACCAATGGGAAGCAGGAAGGAGGAGACTGCAGCGAAAGGTACCAGGTGCAGGAGGCACCTATGCTTTAGAGGAGGAGAGCGTGCGCCCGTGAGTGGGGAAGTGCACGCGACTGCGCGTGTGCAGAGCGTGTCCGTGGCAGGAGTGTAACGCTTGTGCTCCCACGCACAAGCAAAGACAAGGAGGGGGACCCAGTAGCGAGGTTGGGAAGTCGCATGAGACACAAGATAGGAGAACGTTGTCACGCAGCTGGGTAGCGGTGCACTTCATCACGTGAGCATGCCGCGCGCGAGAGAAGCGTGGCACGTCCGGAAGATTGGAGCCATGCTCTGTGGCACAGCTGAACGAGCTGCACGTGCGCGCATGCTCTGTTAGCAAAGCGGAGCCGTGAGCACTCAGGCACCAGTGCGGGGTGTGGGATGCCACTGGTAAGAAGAGAAGGTAGAGCAGAGTCAAAAGCACAAGGTTGCAATGGTTGGTTGCTTCCTGGAGGATGTCCAGCCTCCATAAAGGCATAGTGCCAGTAACTGAAGAGAAGAGCAATACTAAATTCAAAGTAAGGGTTCTTTAGTTAAATGCTTTGGCCAAAGTATTGTATGCCTGCTACCACGTCAAGGTAAACCCTAATCAGCAGGTCCTACACTACCCGCACGATAGACTAACTTAGTAATAGAAAGAGGAAAGTCCCAGTCTTCCATAAAGCCCAAAGGAGGGCAAGTAGAGGTCCAGAGGAGATCCAAGCAGGAACAGCATGCAATGACAGGAACAGGAGGCATCGAGTACTGGAGTAGTACTGTGCATTACCAGGGCAGATAGCAACTGACTGTTATTTAAGGAGCAGCAGCAGCAGCAGCAGCAGCAGCAGCAGCTGTTGGCAATGAGAGTCAGAGTGAGGCTTACTTCCTGCCAGGAGGAAGAGGGCAGGGTTTGCCAGAAAGCAAGATGGCGTCACTTGCCTCAGTATGCTTGAAGTCACTTCCTGTTGGTGAGATAAGGCAGGGGACGGAGAGCAGGCGCGGCCTCTGCGGAAGTAGGGAAGGGTTCAGAACACGAACAAGGATTAGAGAGTCTTGACTCGCACCTGAAGAGTGGCGCACAACGCGATCAGGGCCGGGGCCAAGCTCCGTGGCACACGAAGAACCGCGTGTGCGCTCTGTAAGGAGAGCGGGAATCTGAGATGTGGCAGGTAAGGAGGGAACACGCCCAGGGAGCGTGTTTCCCGATACCTTTCAGTACCCCCCCTCTTCTGGATCGAACTCTGAGCGATCCATACTAGACTGGGGGGAAACAGTCCATAAAAAGTTCTTACCAAGGCGGCAAGCAAAGTAGGGTTTCTGCAGATTCCAAGGAGCGGCCCGCAGAGAGTCCAGGCCACAGTACAGGAACAAAACAATGACCAGGAACTATGAACAGGAACTACAGTATAGCAAGACTTTAAAAACTGCCAAACCTGGAAACTACGGAAGCAGCACTCCATGGTCTGTAACTCAAGGGCTCCCTTCTGGAGTAGGAGGAAAAACAATTCTGGACTGTTGAAAGGAAAGGGACTCAAGTCTCCCAACGGTAAAGGGGTTCAGGGACGGCAGAGTCCACCTCGGGGGGTCCGTTTGTTTGGGCTGAGCATAATGTAACGCTGGTGCTCCCACGCACAAGCCAAGAAAAGGAGGGGTCCCAGTACCGAGGTTGGGAAGCCACAGGAGACACGAGATAGGAGAAAGTTCTCATGCAGCTGGGGAGCTGTGCACGGGCGCATCCGGAAGAGTGGAGCCAGGCTCCGTGGCACAGCTGAGCTAGCTGCACGTGCGAGCATGCTCTGTTAGCAGAGCGGAGACGCGCGCACTCAGGCACCAGCGCAGGGTGTGGGATTCCACTGGTAAAAAGAGAAGGTAGAGCAGAGTCAAGAGCACAAGGTTGCAATGGTTGGTTGCTTCCTGGAGGACGTCCAGCCTCCTTAAAGGCATAGTGCCAGTAACTGAAGAGAAAAGCAATACTAAATTCAAAGTAAGGGTTCTTTAGTTAAATGCTTTGGCCAAAGTATTGTAAGCCTGCTACCACGTCAAGGTAAACTCTAATCAGCAGGTCCTACACTACCCGCACGATAAACTAACCTTAGTAATAGAAAGAGGAAAGTCCCAGTCTTCCAGAAAAGCCCAAAGGAGGGCAAGTAGATAAAGTCCTTTTGTCAGGATGGAATGTGTAAGAGGTGTTTTCTACCCTCTACTGATGTCTATTTTTGATTAAATAAAGCTTTTTTCTTTTACTAATTGCGCTTGGATTGTTTATGGAGAGCAGTGACCGCCCAGACTCTGTTTTTCCTTTTCTGCTTTTACCTTCGCCGGGTTCATGGTGAGCCCCTTGTTAGAGATAATATACCCCAGAAAAGTTGTGGACGCTTGATGGAAGAAGCACTTCTCCAGTTTCGCGTACAGATGATTCTTCCGAAGTCGGAGAAGTACCTGTCTGACATGAGAAACATGCTCCTGTTCAGACTTAGAAAAAATCAATATATCGTCCAAATACACGACCACAAACCGGTTGAGAAGATCCCTGAATACCTCGTTCACGAAGTCCTGGAAGACGGCCGGGGCATTACAGAGTTCAAAGGGCATGACGAGATACTTGTAGTGACCATCATGAGTATTGAAGGCCGTCTTCCATTCATCGCCCTGGCAAATCCTTACCAAGTTGTAGGCCCCCTGGAGATCCAATTTAGTAAAGATATTGGCCCCCTGTAGGTGGTCGAAGAGTTCTGGAATCAGCGGCAGAGGATAACGGTTCTTAATGGTAATTTTATTAAGACCCCTATAGTCAATACAGGGTCTTAGCGATCCGCCCTTTTTTCTTTACGAAGAAGAACCCTGCACCGGCTCACGACGAGGATTTATGGATAAAGCCCTTTTGCAAATTTTCGTGAATATAGTCTCTCATGGCTTTCATCTCCGGAAGTGACAGAGGATAGGACGCAACCCTAGGGGGTACCGAGCCGGGCAATAAGTCAATCGGACAGTCAAATGGACGATGTGGCGGCAAGACCTCAGACCTGTCTTTGTCAAAAAACATCACAGAATTCAGCATAGATCTCCGGCAGACTTGTCCCTACCTCCTTGGGAGTAGTGGCTCCACAGATGCTGTTGGAAGAGACTGAACAGTTCCTGAGACAGAACGGGCTCCATTGGACCAGATTTTTGCATGCTGTCACGGTAGTGCTGCCCGCAGACCAGACCCATCCCTGAACAGCGGTGGGACGTTAGTAACACGCACCCGCAGCAGAGGAAGCGTGTCCGGAGTGTGGTAGTTTACGTAGACAGGCCAGGAGACTTAGTATGGTATTTGTCACGCTGTGCCCACCCCAAACTAGACGAGACCCTCGGTACTGAGGTGGGAAAAGAGTAAACACCACCGACAGGCACAGGAATCTGATCTGGAGTGTGCGTAGTTGCTCGCGCCGGGTCAGGAGCAGGGAGGATAGAGGAGTAGTGAATACTTGCCGAGTTAAGAGTAATAGAAGTACGGAATGTTGGAGGTACTAGTCGCTGGGGTCGGTGCTGGAGAAGGTAGAATAGTCGAGGTCCAAGAGCCGAGTTCAGGTTGGAGAGTTACGGAGGGTCAAGGGTAGCCAAGGTCGGGGGTTCCAGAGAAGCGGTGGTCCAAAGGCAAGCCAAGGTCGGTACACGGGAGATCAAACAAGACAAGGCAGGATATCTAAGAGACAAGAGAGATAAGCACAAGCACAGGAACAGGAAGCTTATGGTCAGCCAATGTGCCAGTGGTACTGCTGAGCCTAAATAGGTGAGACAGCCCAATAGGAGCAAGAGGCGGAACTGGGTCGTGTTCGTGCGGAGCCTGTGATAGGCTATGGTAAGGATGCCAGGTGAGAGTGCTGTCAATGGCCTCCAGTCCCACCGGGAACTTTTTGTGAACGAGCGAAATCTAGTTTCTCTCGGCAAAGCTTTGGTCGACAAAATTACCTCTAGAGCCGGAATCTATGGAGGCCACTGTGGACACGAGAAAACCCTCCCCAGAGAGGGTAACCAGGAGCAGAATCCTTGTGAGAGGCCTTATAGCGATAGGGGATAAGGAGAACGTCCCCAACGTAACCCCCCTGGACTGCCCTGGGGTTTTAGAACCCTCCGCCTTCTGTGGGCAATGAAGAGCCTGGTGCCACGGGCTGGCGCAGTACAGACACAGGCCAGTGTCTCGTTAGTCGACAGCTTAAAGCCACCCAAGTGCATGGGTATGTGGCTCTGGGGGTGAAGAGGTTCTGGTGGATGCTCCTGCGGAGGCGAGACTCCTGGGGCGAACAGTAGACATCGGGCTCTCTCGGACCCCCTCTCTTGCAGCCGTTGGTTGATGCGAATGCAGATCGCGATCAATTCCTCGAGATCAGTCGGACGCTCCTGCGTGGTGAGTTTGTCCTTCAATGACTCAGAGAGGCCATGCCAGAAGGCGCCCGCCAGGGACTCATCATTCTATCCTGTCTCTGCAGCCACGGTCCGAAACTCGAGGGCATACTTGGCGACCAACTGGGTTCCCTGGGCGATATGGAAAAGGGAAGATGCTTCCATCACCTTGCGTCCGGGCGTGTCGAACACTCTGCGGAACTCCCGAGTGAAGAGTCCGATGTCTTGAGTGAGGTCCGGTCTCACATGTTCCCAGATGGGGGAGGCCCAGGCCAGGGCGTCGTCGGTGAGCAACGGAGTGAAATACGCCACTTGGGATTTAGGAAATGGGAAACGAGAAGGCGTAACCTCGAACTGAATAAAACACTGGTTGAGGAACCCTCGGCAACCGTGCTGGTCCCCTGCATAACGGCGGGGCGTAGGAAGTCGAGGTACAGCCGGCAATGACAGCGGGTCTGCTATGAGTCCAGTCGTGGTAGGAACCAGGGAAGGGACCGCTGTGGTTGGAGCGGGTGCTTGTTCTGTAAGAAGGCGGAGGCTCTCCTGTAACATGAGCATGCGCCGGTCGTTGTGCTCGAGGTATTGTTCAAGTTTGGAAAATATGTTGGCGTGCGTGCTCAAGACTCGCCCCACCTGTGCTCACCACAAACTAGACGGAACTGTGAGGCCGAGGTGGGGATTTGAGAAAACACCAACCCGAAGCCGCAAGGGCGCCTCTTGATTGCAGATTGGTCAGGGTAGCCGAGTCGGGGTTGGAGAAGTTACGGATCGCTGCAGGTACTTAGCCAAGGTCGTTGTTGGAGAGGTACTGTGACGCTCGTGCTGCCCCCAAACCTGACAGGAACCCGGTACTGAGGTGGAATGGAAGGATACCACGCACCCACAGCAGCGGTGGCGTGCCCCGAGTGTGGTATAGCGCGAAGCTGGACCGGGGGCAAGAAAGAGGGTTAGTCAGGTACTTGCTGAATCCAGAGTAGAAGAAGGTAGAGTGGTTGTGTCCGTAAGCCAAAGGTCTGGGAGTAGAGACAGCTGCGTAATCGAATGTCTATTTGCCTGGTCCTAGGATTAGAGAAGACAGCGTAGTCGAATGTCCAATTGCCAAGTCTGAGGGGTAGAGAAGACAGCGTAGTCGAATTTCCATTTGCCAAGTATGAGGGGTAGAGAAGACAGCGTAGTCGAATGTCCAATTGCCAAGTCTGAGGGGTAGAGAAGACAGCGTAGTCGAATGTCCGTTTGCCAAGTATGAGGGGTAGAGAAGACAGCGTAGTCGAATGTCCGTTTGCCAAGGTCAAGATCCAGAGGAGGTTTGCAGACAATCCAAGGTCAGGAACTCAGGGGCTGAAAAAACAAGAGCTATCCCCCAAGTGCCGTGCACAAGCTGCACGGGTCCTCGCGCGCCCTGTAAGGCAGATGGGCTGGCGCGCGCGACCCGGAAGAAGAGGAGAGGCAGTGTGGAAGATGCCCACGCCAGTGGGGAAATGACGGGGATCCAGGGCAGCCGCGCTGTCTGTTGTGGCAGCAGGTAAAGGAGCGCCGTGGCGGGTCGATCGTGACCGGTGGACCCTTACAGTACCCCCCCCCCCCCTCGAGGATCGAACTCCGGACGATCTTCCCAAGGTTTGTGGGGGAACTTTTGGTGAAAGCGTCTTAGTAAAGACGGAGTGTGGAGTTCAGGCTGTGAGACCCAAGAGCGTTCCTCAGGGCCATACCCCTTCCAGTGGACCAAGAACTGGACTTTGCCTCTAGAGATATGAGAGTCAATGATGGACCGGACTTCAAATTCTTGTTGTCCTTGTATAGTAACAGGAGGAGGTCTATGTGAGGAGTGGGAGGACTGAGCACTTTGGATGAACGGTCTCAAGAGGAAAACATGGAAGACGGGCGAGATCTTCATGGAGGGAGGAAGGAGAAGACGATATGCCACAGGGTTAAACTGTTGAAGGATAGAAAAGGGACCCAGGGACCTAGGAGATAACTTCAGAGTAGGCGTCTTCAATCTGATATTTTTTGAAGAGAGCCAAACCTTATCTCCAGGTTTATACTTATGTGCTCCTGACGAAGACGATCTGCCTGTCTCTTCTGCCTCTGGGCCGAATCCCATAATACCCCTTGAATCCTCTTCCATGATCCCTGAAGAGTGGCAATCATAGAATCAGCAGCAGGAACTCCTGAAGTGGGTGTGGGAATAGGGAGCTGATTAGGATGATATCCATAATTTATAAAGAACAGCGACTCCTGTGTGGATTCATTCCTGAGGGAGTTGATGGCGAATTCTGCCCATGGGACTAATTGTGCCCAATTATCCTTAGTCAGAAGAAAAACATCGTAAATATTGTTCCAGGGATTGATTCATGCGCTTGGTTTGGCCATTGGTTTGAGGGTGATACCCAGACGGAAAAAGAAGGGAAATACCTAGACTCTGAGAAAAAGCGTGCCAACATTTCGAGACAAATTGAGTACCACGATCACAAACAATAGAAAGTGGAATACCATGGATACGAAAAATCTCTTTCAAAAAAATATCAGCCAGTGTGGCAGATTATGGTAACCCCTTGAGGGGAATAAAATGGACCTGCTTGGAAAACCTGTCAATAAGCTACCTACCATACTTCTGACAAAGAAAGGAGTGAACACGGCAGTCCGCCACCTAAAGCACTTCTAGTCTTTGAAACCCTTAAAAGGACATTCTCCACCGCCCCTATTCTACGCCACCCAGATCTCAGACTTCCCTTTACCCTAGAGGCTGACGCTTCGGATATCGGTGCTGGCGCCATCCTTTATCAAAGGCAATCCCCACAGGATAAGCTCCATCCCTGTGGGTTTTCTCAAAAAAAAATTCTCCAGCACAACAAAATTATGATGTCGGCAATAGAGAACTGGCCTTTAAACTCACCCTACAGGAATGGAGACATCTCTTGGTAGGTACTGAAAACCCCATTTCAATCCTTACCGACCATAAAAACCTGTTGTATATAGAGAACGCACGCCGTCTAGGCTCCGGTGGTCTCTTTTCTTTTCTAGGTTCAATTATTTGATCTTTTTCATCCCCTGATCGAAGAATCAAAAAGTGGATGCGCTCTCACGGCAATTCATGGTCGAAGACAAATCCCAGGAGGTTCCAGAGACGATTCTACCCTCCAAATACGTCATTTCGGCCAACTCTTTCAATGTCTTGAATAAGGTTCTGGCAGCACAGGCTAATCTTTCCAGAGATCTCAAGGTGTCGGAGGGTCGTTTGTATGCTGCTCCACGCTTCCAAAGGAAGATACTAGAGTGGGGTCATTCATCCAAGTCCGCCGGTCATCCTGGTATCAAGAAGACTTCCGACCTCATCAGCGAACCTTTTGGTGGCCCAGGATGCTGAGAGATACGGAAGAGTTTGTCAAATCCTGCCCAACTTGTGCCCAGGTCAAGACGACTCGCAGAAAACCGACAGGTCTTTTACAGCCATTACCCATTCCGGAACGCCCATGGAGCCACCTGTCAATGGATTTTATTGGAGAACTTTCCACTTCTAGAGGGATGAACACTATCCTGGTGGTCGTGGATAGGTTTTCCCAGCAGGCCCATTTTATTCCCTCAAAGGGTTACCCAATTCTGCCACCTTGGCAGACGTCTTCGTCAAAGAGATTTTTCGCCTCCACGGGGTCCCACTGAACATTGTTTCCGACCGCGGCTCACAGTTTATCTCTAAGTTCTGGCGAGCCTTTGCCCATAAGATGGACATCACACTTCACTTTTCTTCAGGGTACCACACTCAAACAAAAGGGCAGACCGAGAGAACAAACAAAACACTGACGCAATACCTGCGCTGCTTTGTCTCCAATAGTCAGGATAATTGAGTGGACATCCTCCCTTGGGCAGAGTTTGCACACAACTCTTTAAAGAACATTTCCACACAGGAATCTCTGTTTTTTGTAAATTACGGCTTCCATCCAGTATGACTTCCGATTTCTTCAATCCCATCCGGGATCCCGGCAACAAACGACCATATTAAAGTCCTACCGGAATCTTGCAGGAAGATCCAAAAGGTACTGGCAGAGGCGATTCGCAGACAAAAGGCACAAGTGGACCGTCACTGCTGAGAGGTGCCTGATTATAAGACAGGAGAATCTGAAAAAAACGGTTTATAAGGAACTCCTGGTGGAGGCCTCTCCTATCGGCCTCTCCTGCGCCATATCCATCGCCACAGGGCTCCAAGAACGTTCCTCCCTCTCTGTCTTGGCCCCTCAGATGCATTCACATGGGCTCTTCTGCAAAGCCTGGGGAAGCAGCACTTGAGTCCAGATCTCACGGTCTCTTCCTCTGCGTCTTCCTCTTCCTTGGCTTCTTCCTCTTCCACGGCTTCTTCCTCTTCCTCGGCTCCCTCCTCCTCCTCTTCTTGCTCCTCTTCCACCGCTTCTTCCTCCTCGGCTTTCTCTTCAGCTTCCTCCTCCTCTTCCTTCTCCTCTTCCCCCTCCTCGTCCTCCTCCTCCACCGCTTCTTGCTCCTCTTCCTCCGCTTCTTCCTCCTCTTCTGCCACTTTGTCATTCTCGCACTCCTCTTCATCCTCACGCACCATAGATGGTATATAGTGCACTATGGAGCTGGAGCCGGAGCTGCCGCAGTCCCACGCTGATAGGCTGAACGGCTCCAAAGCCTTGTGATCCCCGACCTGCAGGAGACATAACGTGTGTGTAACCAGGACAATGATGCTCTGTATCACAAGAGCTCCTCTGCCACTAATACCCCCTCCGCCTCCCCAGAACCCTGTTATACCCCACTCCCAAGGCCCACAACCCTATTATCCTCCCAAGACCAATACCCCATTATACCCACCTCCCCAGACCCAGTACCCTGTTATACCCCCCTCCCCAGGCCCAGTTCCCCGTTATACCCCCTGTGGCGAGAATGGGGTTAATCAGGCCATTAATAAAGGTATTATGCCCGGCTGATTAACCCCAACTCGGGGTTAAAAGTATCTGCATTGCCCTGATGTATTTGCTCCTGTCCCAGCCTTCTTACCCCCAGTTTGCAGCCTATTTCCTGCCTGTCATAATAGAATTACATACAAAGTGTGCTATAAGATTTTCAGGCACAAGATGGCGTTGTGAGCGCCGAAGCTGGCGCTGATTGAAGAAGTGTGGCTGTATACGGGTGGTCTGTTTGAAGCATAGGTATCCTTTTTCAAACACGCAAGTTCAATTGAATAAGTGGCTTGCGGTTAGATTTGAAGTGGTTTTTCGACAGAATGCATCCGTACCTTGTTAGCTCACATAACATGAAAGGAGGAAAGTCTATTGCCGTGGGAATTCGGTCAATTGACGTGAGAACTAGGTGAACTTGGTATCTCACAAGAAAGCCTTTCAATTAAGTGGGCTAACTCTCGAACGGAGACTGCTTCCCCTTTATACCCCTATCCCCAGGCCCAGTACCCCCTTATACCCTCTGCCCCAGTACCCGTGATAACCCCCTCCCCAGGCCCAGTACCCTGTAATACCCCCAGGTCCAGTACTCAGTTATACCCACCTCCCCAGACCCCTACCCTGAAGAAGTAGCACAACGTTATATATGTGCTGTAGAGACTGATTCGCATTGACCACACACATACAGTAATGTGTCTGCCACAGCCGAGGATTTTTACATCAGCCCAACATATGGTGACCGAATACTGATGACAACAAGGAGGTGCTTCCCCCACGAGACTCCCAACCGATTTGGATGTCCTGTGTAAGCTGCCATTACCTTGAGAGGCCCAGACGCTATCTGGAGATCGTAGAGGAATACTTACCAGAGGGACCCTCATCCATCACCCATTCTGATGCCAGGTGTGTGGTAACTTCGTGTATTGTACACGTAAATGCGATTGATCTATAATTTTTATGTACGCAGAATACTTACCCTCTTTTTTTACCCTAAAATGTTTTGATATACTTCACTATTTGCGTTTTGCGCTGTTTTTTGTCTTTTTTACACCATACACTGGCCCGGTACCCCGTGATACACCCCTCTCCTTGTTCAGTACCCCGTTATACTCAGTCCCAGTATCCAGTTATACCTCCTCTTTGTCAGCCTCCTCCTCATCTTCTTTATCCTCCCACACTATTGATGGCATATAGTGCCCTAAGGAGCTGGAACTGGAGCTCTCAGGGTACCACGCTGACAGGCCAAACGGCTCCACCTCCGTGTGCTCCCCGACCTGCAGGAGACATAACGTCTGTGTAACCAGGACAGTGATACTCTGTATCGCAAGAGCTCGTTGCCATTTATTCCCCACTCCTCAGGCCCAGTACCCATTATACCCCCCTCCCCAGGCCCAGTACCCCTTTATACCCCCAGGCCCAGAAACCTGTTATACCCCCAAGCCCTGGCCCAATACCCCGTTATACCCCCAGGCCAAGTTCCCCATTATACCACCCAGACCCAGTAGCCCGTTATCCCCCCCTCCCCAGGCCCAGTACCCCATGCTACCACCCTCCCCAGGCCCAGTACCCCGTTATAAATGAGGCCCAGTACCCCGTTATCCCCCTTCCCCAGGCCCAGTACCCCGTTATACCCACCTCCCCAGGCCCAGTACCATTTAAACCCACCTCCCCAGGCCCAGCACATCTTTATACCCCCTCCCAGGACCAGTACCCTGTTATACCCCCTCCCCAGGCACAGTACCCAGTTATACTGCTTTCCCCAAATCCAGTACCCCATTATACCCCCCTCCCCAGGCCCAGTACTCCATTATACCCCCTCCCCATGCCAAGTACCCCGTTATACCGTAACGTACTATTCCATAAATAGTGTCCTGTACAACAGCTAAAAGTACTGTATGTGCAGCTGATTCACAGCTCAGTGATTCCCATTCACCTGTAAAGTGCTACTTCCACCTTCCTGTCGAGGGGTATTCTCCGCCCATGCCTGTGATACAGAGGATAGTAATGTGAGCACATGTATTCCTCACTCATAAGCATGTCCTTGCACTGTATGGGAGGTTTGACAGTTAAACCAATTGTCCACAGCACTCAAACAGCAACAATCTTCAAAGCAAAGTTGCTTCGCAATGTTAGCAACTTTTCGGAGTAATAGACCCCTTCAAGGCCCGTTTCCATGTCACACTAATGGACAGTGGTACTTCCCTTTAATTAATCCTATCTAAGGAACCTGAATGGTCCATTTGACTCTCCCTTGCAGTCACATATAGGGGCCTATGCTAGTAGCCTTCATAAAGCAACTTGCTGGTTCTATTACGCTTAGCAGAACCGCGTTCATTTGAGGTCCGGGACCCCCTGCTTCCTGAGATACAGGCCCCGTTATAGGGTGCATGTATCTCCTATGCATTTAAATGTCTCGTGTCACATGACCGGATTACATGATCGTGTCACGTAACGGGGCCTGTATCTCAGGCAGCATGTCAACGCGGACCTCAAGTCAACGCGGTTCTGCTACGGAGACCTGCTCATGCACACTAGTATTACATTTTTTATTAAAACAGCTTCATTTCCTTAGTGGCTGGTTGCAAAGGAAATGAAGGGATTCAACCTCAATAGCCTGTTTATTTGGGGCAGAGGGGGTGGATGAAGGGGGTAGTAGTCCCAGGGAGGGTAAATAGGCCTACCTGGAAGGTTGCGGGAGGAGTTAACCTGCGGAACCGCTATGGTAATGAAGGGGTTAACCAGTGCTGCTAGCACCCGCTAGGCCTAAACATCCATCCTTTGGGCAACTACCCCCTTCATCTAATCCCTCTACCCACAATAAAGAAAAACACACAACAACCCTACTACCCACCTCCTCTACCCCCAACAACCCCCCCCCCCCACCCTCAACACATACAGCACAGTAATGGGCAAAATTACTATTATCGAGATATGGATAATAGTGCATTTGCCCATTCTGTGTGTTAGTGTGGGAGTGTGTGTGTGAGTGTGTGTGCGTGTGTGTATGTGTAAGTGGGCGAGTGTGGGTGCATGCGCACAAGGAGAAGAGTGTGAGGAGGAAAAGGAGCATGAGGGAGAGAGTGTGTGTGTGAGAAGGAACATAAGGGGAGAGGGTGAAGGGGAGAAGGAGTGTAAGGGGGATAGTGAGGGGGATAAGGAGCGTAAGGGGAGAGTGTGAGGGTGAGAAGGAGTGTAAGGGGGAGAGTGAGGGGGAGAAGGAGTGTAAGGGGAGAGTGTGAGGGGGAAAATGAGTGTAAGGGGGAGAGTGTGAGGGGAGAAGGAGCGTAAGGGGGAGAAGGAGCATAAAGGGGAGAGTGTGAGGGGGAGAAGGTGCGTAAGGGGGAGAGTGTGAGGGAGAGAGTGAGGGGGAGAAGGAGCGTAAGGGGGATAGTGAGGGGGATAAGGAGCGTAAGGGGAGAGTGTGAGGGTGAGAAGGAGTGTAAGGGGGAGAGTGTGAGGGGGAGAAGGAGCGTAAGGGGAGAGTGTGAGGGGGAAAATGAGTGTAAGGGGGAGAGTGTGAGGGGAGAAGTAGCGTAAGGGGGAGAAGGAGTGTAAGGGGGAGAGTGTGAGGGGGAGAAGGAGCATAAAGGGGAGAGTGTGAGGGGGAGAAGGTGCGTAAGGGGGAGAGTGTGAGGGGGAGAAGGAGCGTAAGGGAGAGAGTGTGAGGGGGAGAAGGAGCGTAAGGGGGAGAGTGTGAGGGATAGAAGGATCAAAAAGGGGAGAGTGCGAGGGGGAGAAGGAGCGTAAGGGGAGAGTGGATATGGATAATAGTGCATTTGCCCATTCTAAATCCAAAAATTAGCGTCATGACGTCACGTAGCATCCGGTTGCCATGGCAACACGGTGTTATTTGATGCCGCACAGCCATGTTCACTGCAATTGGAGGGGGAATTGCAGAAGAATAACGGACAATGCCGGAGTTGCCGCCACCACACCACACCGCCACCCGGAGGTAAGGGCCCAAAACCCGGAGTCTCTGGGTCAAACCCGGAGACATGGCAACCCTGGCTATTATCCATATCTGGATAATAGTTATTTTGCCCATTACTGTCTGTATGTGTTGGGGGGGGGGGTTGTTGGGGGTAGAGAAGGGGGGTAGCAGGGTTGTTGTGTTTATTTTTCTTAATTGTGGGTAGAGGGATTGGGTGAAGGGGGTAGTAGCCCCAAGGATGGATGTTTAGGTCTACCGGGTGGTATCAGGAGGGGTTAACCCCTTCATTACTTTAGCGATATTAACCGCTAAGGTAATGAAGGGGCTGACTCCACCTACAACCTCCCGCAAGGCCTAAACACCCACCAAGGGCCAAACACCACCTTCACCCACCCTCGCTACCCACAATAAACCTGGCACTGGTAGTTAACCCCTTCATTGTCTTAGCGTTTAGCCGCTAAGGCAATGAAGTTGCCTGTACAGTAAATGCATTTTTCATTAATCTGATTCATGCCGGGGGCCTCCTACGGTGCTGATATTACTGTGTATTAGCTCCCGAGACCCCCGGCATCAATCCGATGAGGAAAAATTCTCCCTCTCTCACCGCCGCCTCAGAAACTTCTTGGCAGCTTCACGACAACTTTTTTTGGCGAGAAGATTTTGGGAGTAAATCGCCATTCTAGAGCCTCGATGTGCCTCGGGCTACTAGAATTGCACCAGTTTGAAAACTGGCGATAAGTGGCTTATCGCCGCTCACTTGTTGATTTGTTTTTGACGGCTGAAAAAATTGGCGATTCAACCCACTTATCAACACTTACTGAATTGCTGTAGGCATTTTTGGCCGATAACAGCTAAAAAGCCTCGATAAGTGGGTTATGAAGGCTACTAGCATAGGCCCCATAATCTCCTATAGTCAGTAGCAGCACACCTCCCGGAGGTCACTGTGAGGAATCAGGGATCGCGGCACCCGCGCCCTGGTTCCTCTGCTGATATATTCCCTCCTGCTGCCGTGGCGCGCACCTCTCGCCAGCGCCACTCACCTCCGTCGGTTCTGGGGGTTCCCCGGCGTCCTCGGCGTCCCCGGTTTCCAGCAGTACCTCACGCGGCCGCCATGTTGCTCGGGCGCGCGCCTGAACAGCGCGCGCCGGGCGAAGTTAATTTATTCACTGCTCTGGCAGTGAAGACCCGCCCCCAATACAGAAATATGATCTCCTATCAAGACAAGAGTCCTCACCTGCCTGCCAATCAAGGGAACCTATCCAGGATGGCTCCACGCAGTCCTCCAGGTCTGCCTTCACTTCTGATTGGTCAGCCACACTTTATAATGCCAGTCCTTCCTATCATTCATTGCTCGACATAGTTTTCACTTGGATTACTACTCTGGCGTTTTCTCTCTCATTCACTCAGGTTACGACTTGGCTTGGCGGACGTCTCTCTCTGGCTCTAGACCCCTGCTTGGACAAACGACCTTCCAGAATTCTCCAATCCCGGACCTTGGCTAATGGCAACGACAACGGCATTTCTACACCGGTACCGGCAAGTATTGCTAGCGAAATACACCTGGCCTGGCAACGCCAAAATCACCACACTCCGGACACGCTCCCTTTGCTGCGGGTGCGTGCTTCTATACGTTCCTCACCTCAGTGAAAGGAACGGGTCTGGTCTGCGGGCAGCACCGGCGTAACATTATGTCGAGCCCACAAGACGCAGACCAGACTGTGGACTCTATGATGACGGCCATGTACCAACAAATACAGGCCTTAACGGATCAAGTGGCTCTGCTCTCCCAACAGGTATCGGACCGCCCTTTACAGGCTCCGCCTGCGGCTGCACCCCCGGCGCAGCCTGACTTCTCTTCCACTTCATTTTCAGTTCCGAAGATTCCGGCTCCAAGGCCCTACGCAGGGGATCCACACACCTGTCGTGGCTTTCTCAACCAGTGCGAGATCCAGTTCGAGATGGCTCCCCAGCTGTATGCTACTGGCCGGAAAAAGGTAGCCTACGTATATAGTCTGCTCACAGGTAATGCACTGGCATGGGCTTCTCCGATCTGGGAACTACGCCCTGATATTACCCGCGATTACGCGGCCTTCAGACGGGACTTTCGACAGGTTTTTGATATCCCCGCACGTCAAGAGACTGCTTCTGATACCCTGCTAGTGCTTACACAGGGACGTCGGCCTGTGGGTCAATACGCCTTGGAATTCAGAACCGTAGCAGCTGAGACTCATTGGGGTCAGGAGGCTTTAGTCGCCGCCTTCTGGAGAGGTCTATCGGAGTCTCTGAAGGATGAACTTGCTTCCCACACCAGGCCAGAGTTACTGGAGGATCTCATCACCCTGGCTACTCGTATGGATCAGCGCCTTCAGGTACGCCGCGCTCAGCGTCAGCTTCCCCGGGCTACGCCTTTCCGTGCTTCCTTTTCCAGGTTCTCTACTAACCAGAGACCCGACGTATCCCCGTTACCGGTGCTGGAGGTTCCAGAGCCGATGCAACTTGGAGTTCAGCAACCTCGGGTACCGTCACGACAACTTCGCTCTACTGGGGAATCGTGCCATCATTGCGGAGCTTCTGAGCAGCGTACCCGTAACCATCCTCCATTTTCGGGAAACGACTAAGCCCAGTGAGTACGAAGGGGCGCTCTCTGGGTACTGAATCTCCTTGTCCCCCTCCAAGAAGGGAATTTCCCAAAAGATTGACTATTCCCGTCTCCCTTTCAGGACCGACTTTCCGCACCTCCACTGCTGCATTTATCGATTCCGGCGCAGGAGGGAATTTCATAGATCAAACCTTTTCTGAGCAAAATCAAATTCCGCTTTCCAGGAAGGACTCTCCAGTTGCCTTGGTCGGGATTGATAATCGACCTCTCACCCCGGCTTATATCTCCTTAGAGACCGGACCTATCACCCTTTCTACTCATTCTCACAAAGAGACTCTGGGTTTTGATGTTATTCATGCCCCAGGAACACCTATCACGCTTGGCTTGCCCTGGTTACAGAAGCATAATCCACTCATCGATTGGGTGTCTCCTAACCTTATTAACTGGAGGTCAAGGTCAGAGAAACCTTTTCCCTCTATCAAGCAACCATCCTTTCTATTAGCCAATACATCAAGTTCTCTGAGGGAGTTGCCTTCTCCATACGCCGAATTCTTGGACGTTTTCAGCAAGGCTCAGTCTGAACTTCTACCTCCTCATCGTTCCTACGATTGTCCGATTGATCTGGTACCTGGTTATACCTTGCCGAAAGCCAAATCTTATCCTCTCTCGTTGCCCGAGACCAAAGCTATGGACGAATATATTCGTGAGAATCTTAAGCGGGGTTTCATACGTCATTCCAATTCTCCTGCGGGGGCTGGATTCTTCTTTGTCAAAAAGAAAGATGGTACTCTCAGACCATGTATTGATTACCGGGGTCTGAACCATATCACGGTGAAGAATCGTTATCCACTCCCACTCATCTCCGAACTCTTTGATAGACTTCAGGGGGCCAATCTCTTTACTAAACTGGATCTCCGTGGGGCATACAACCTCATCCGCATCCGGGAGGGCGATGAATGGAAGACTGCCTTCAACACCCGTAGCGGACACTACGAATATCTAGTGATGCCCTTCGGGTTATGCAACGCACCGGCAGTTTTTCAGGACTTCATCAATGACATCTTTCGAGACGTTCTTAATATATTTGTCATTGTATACCTGGATGACATCCTTATTTTTTCTCAAAACTTACAGGATCACATCATCCATACGAAGTTTGTGCTTTCACGCCTCCGCGAGAACCGGTTGTTTGCTAAAATGGAGAAATGCATTTTTCATCAGTCTACCACTTCTTTTCTCGGATACATCATCTCCAACAAAGGTTTGGCCATGGACCCAGAGAAGCTAAAGGCCGTCGTGGATTGGCCACAACCCAATTCCCTCAAATCTGTTCAACGGTTTTTGGGTTTTTCTAATTATTACCGGAAGTTTATCCGCAACTTTTCCACCATTGTCGCTCCTATCACGGCACTGACCAAGAAAGGTGCAGACCCTTCATCTTGGTCTTCAGAAGCTGTCACGGCATTCGAGACACTGAAACAAACTTTTGTCTCTGCTCCCATCCTTCGACACCCTAACACGAATTTCCCCTTCACCTTAGAGGTTGACGCTTCGGACTGTGGGGCTGGGGCGGTTCTGTCGCAGAAATTTTCTTCCCAGGATAAACTTCATCCTTGCGGGTTTTTCTCCAAAAGATTTTCATCGGCAGAGAGAAATTATGACGTGGGCAATAGGGAACTTTTGGCCGTCAAAATGGCTCTTCAAGAATGGAGACATCTTCTGGAGGGGTCAAAAGAGCCATTCACCATCCTTACGGACCATAAGAACTTGTTATACATTGAGAATGCTCGTCGCTTAGGTCCTCGCCAAGCTCGCTGGTCGTTATTTTTCTCTAGATTCAATTTTGTTCTCTCATACATTCCCGGCACTAAGAACGTCAAGGTGGATGCTCTCTCCCGGCAATACTCTTCTGAGGAGAGATCAGAGAAAACCACTGAGTTCATCCTCCCTAAACAAAGAATCTTAGCAGCGGTGGCATTCAAGAATCTGGAGAGGATCATCAAATCTCAAGAGAATCTCCCGTCTGGTCTGGTGGTTCCTAAAGACTCTTTGTATGTGGAACCCAAATTTATCCCTGAAATACTGGACTGGGGACACGCCGTCCGTTCGGCAGGGCATCCTGGATTCAAGAAAACCTTGGACCTCATCCGTCGTACCTTTTGGTGGCCCAATATGGCTAAAACCATTCTGGAATTTACACGGTCCTGTCCGGTATGTGCGCGTAACAAGATTCCTCGTCAGAAACCTCAGGGTCTTCTCTTACCTTTACCTATTCCGGAGCGTCCCTGGTCCCACATTTCGATGGATTTTATTGTGGAGTTGCCTAGGTCGAATGGCATGAATACCATTCTTGTGGTAGTAGATCGGTTTTCCAAGATGGCACACTTTATCCCTCTCAAAGGATTACCCTCCTCACCCGCCCTTGCGGATATTTTTGCCAAAGAGATTTTCCGGATCCATGGGATTCCTACATCCATCGTGTCCGATCGGGGTTCCCAGTTCGTCTCCAAGTTCTGGAGAAATTTCACCAAGAGACTAGGTATCTCGTCTTCCTTTTCTTCTGGATATCACCCTCAATCCAACGGACAGACCGAGAGGGTTAATCAATCCCTCGAGAAATACTTAAGGTGCTTCGTCTCTAATTCTCAGGATGACTGGGCAGAATTACTTATCTGGGCTGAGTACGCATTCAATTCTTCCAGGAATGAGTCCACCCACGAGACTCCCTTCTTTATCAACTATGGATTCCATCCGGCTCGCCTACCTATTACTAAAGAATCCTCTGGGGTACCAGCCGTGGACGAACATATTGCTCTCCTACAAGACTCTTGGTCCAGAATACAATCTGCATTACAAAAAGCATCCTTGACATCTAAAAATCAGGCTGATCGTCACCGTCGTCCGGCACCCGAATACAAACCCGGGGACAAGGTTTGGCTATCTTCCAAGAACATCCGTCTCAAAACACCTTCCCTCAAATTGGCTCCTAGGTTCCTGGGTCCCTTTTCCATTTTGGAGCAGGTTAATCCGGTTTCTTTTCGACTCCAACTTCCTCAAAGCATGAGAATCCCGAATGTCTTTCACACCTCACTTCTCAAACCTTTTATCTCCAGTAGCCTCTTTCTGGATCACACTTCGAAACCAGATCCTGTGATGGTACAGGGTAACGAAGAGTATGAAATACAGGCTCTACTGGATTCCCGTCTTTCAAGAGGTAAAGTCCACTTCTTGGTCCACTGGAGAGGTTTTGGACCCGAAGAGAGGTCATGGGTACCCCTGAAAGATATTCATGCTCCAGGACTCCTCAAACGCTTTCGTAAGAAGTTTCCATCAAAACCATGGAGGGATCGTCCTGAGGTCGATCCTGAAGGGGGGGGTACTGTGAGGAATCAGGGATCGCGGCACCCGCGCCCTGGTTCCTCTGCTGATATATTCCCTCCTGCTGCCGTGGCGCGCACCTCTCGCCAGCGCCACTCACCTCCGTCGGTTCTGGGGGTTCCCCGTCGTCCTCGGCGTCCCCGGTTTCCAGCAGTACCTCACGCGGCCGCCATGTTGCTCGGGCGCGCGCCTGAACAGCGCGCGCCGGGCGAAGTTAATTTATTCACTGCTCTGGCAGTGAAGACCCGCCCCCAATACAGAAATATGATCTCCTATCAAGACAAGAGTCCTCACCTGCCTGCCAATCAAGGGAACCTATCCAGGATGGCTCCACGCAGTCCTCCAGGTCTGCCTTCACTTCTGATTGGTCAGCCACACTTTATAATGCCAGTCCTTCCTATCATTCATTGCTCGACATAGTTTTCACTTGGATTACTACTCTGGCGTTTTCTCTCTCATTCACTCAGGTTACGACTTGGCTTGGCGGACGTCTCTCTCTGGCTCTAGACCCCTGCTTGGACAAACGACCTTCCAGAATTCTCCAATCCCGGACCTTGGCTAACGGCAACGACAACGGCATTTCTACACCGGTACCGGCAAGTATTGCTAGCGAAATACACCTGGCCTGGCAACGCCAAAATCACCACACTCCGGACACGCTCCCTTTGCTGCGGGTGCGTGCTTCTATACGTTCCTCACCTCAGTGAAAGGAACGGGTCTGGTCTGCGGGCAGCACCGGCGTAACAGTCACATGGGAACAGGCCTTGAAGGAGTCTATTACTCCGAAGCATTGCCCCCCTATTATAATCACTGATTGCTGTTTGTGTTTCCATAGTTGTATAGTGTTTTCTCCCTGTGTTAGTCCTGCACTCCTCATTATGTTTCTGTACCATTTATTGGTGATTTGCTGTATAATACATCTTTTCTTTGCATCTTTCTCTTCATGTTCTGGCATTTAGGTGGTGGATGTGCACTGCATTTCTGTTGGTATATCTTATGGCTTTCAGCTAACTTATAGCAGGGGTGTGCAAACTGGGGGGCGCTAGGTTTTCCTGATGGGCGGTTGCAGAGGCCTCACGCTCTCCCCCAAGGCATTTAAATGAAATGCCGGGGAACGCTTGAGGCCAAAGTAACTCACTTACCGGGATGCAGATGCATGGTGTGACAAGTTGCTATGCAACGTCACGTCACATGACCCGTCACCATGGCAACACGGCGTCACATACCGCTGCGGGGTCTCACGGGATGTCACATAACCTGGCAGCGTCATTTGACACTAGAAAACGAGATAGGGGGACCTAGCAGGGGGGGCAGCTACAATAGTTTTCACACCCCTTCTTTATAGTATACTGCAATTTATTTTAGTGTTCCTTTACCCCGCCTCATCAGTATGCTCCTGTATGCTCTGGGTAATCACACTTGCAGCAGTTAGGCTCATTATAGCTTGTTCTTCTGTGTATAACTTACACTTATAACTATGCTGTGAGTGGTGTACTATAGATTGTGTACTGATAGCTATCGGTGTGCATTTTGGGCACTTGATGATGCATTAAGGTTGTTAGTACAGATTGTATACTGGGTGTGCTGTACTTTGCACCTGTTATCATTGTACAGCTTTATTCTAGATGTGTTGTTTATTAAACTCTTTTCATTTAGAATAATAGTATTTCTTTATTTTGGGGGTCTTAGTTACCCCAGTGAGATTGTTACTGTTTGAGTGCTGTGGACAATTAGTTTAATTCTATATATTGCTGGAGGAATTAGGGATTCCTCATGTACACTGGCACCGATTCACCTCTTTAAGATTCTTTGTTACTTGCCAAGAGGGTAGGGCTGTTTGTTTTTGTATATATATGTTAGGTTTGAGGGTGTTCATCTAAAAATCCGTGGGCCTACACAGATAAACCATTATGATGGAAACATACTCACTATAAATTGTAGCGTTATATGTGCTATACAGAAGGGGTACGTGTGTAGTGAGAATGAGGGAGCATGTGTCTTTATATAACCCTTAGTGTGTGTATCTGAGGGAGTGTGTGCTACTGTCTAATAGTTACTGTTTTTGTAAAGCATAACGAGAAGTGTGATTGTGTGTTTATATATATTTCTTGTGGTGTCTTTGTGCTTCTACAAGAGTTTCAATCTGTGGCATTTTAGTGTGATTGTGTGTGAATATAACTGATTGTGCGTTTGTATTTTTGGAGCAGGCAACCTGTTAATTCTGTCTGTGTGTGTGTAAGTGGGAGAGAGTGTGCGTGTGTAAGTGGGAGAGTGTGTGCGTGTGCGTGTGAGTGTGTATGTATACAGGACCGAAACTCAGTGCTGATATTGTCTCTCATGCTGTGCCAATATATTCTCTCTGTGTGTGTATGCTTTTCAACCGGGGTTCTGCGGCCGCCAGGGTGGGAGAGCTTGGACTCTCCCATGCTGTCCCAGACCCAGCGACACCCCCACATAACAGTGACCCGGAGCTCAGGGGCAGCAGCCGCCAGGTCACTGCTATAATTCCTCTTCCTGCCTGCTCCAGTCGGTGCCACTCAATAGAGGGAGAGAGAGGATTGGGAGCGTGCTCTCTCGCAGGGGTCTGTCTGTGTGTAAGTGTGAGAGTGTGTGTGTGTGTGTGTGTGCGTGTGTGTATATGTAAGTGGGCGAGTGTGGGTGCACGCGCGCAAGGAGGAGAGTGTGAGCGGGATAAGGAGTGTAAGGGGAGAGTGTGTGGGGGAGAAGGAGCATAAGGGGGAGAGTGGGAGGGGGAGAAGGAGCGTAAGGGGAAAAGGAGCGTAAGGGGGAGAAGGAGCGTAAGGGGGAGAAGGAGCGTAAGGGAGAGAGTGTGAGGGGGATAAGGAGTGTAAGGGGGAGAGTGTATGGGGGAGAGGCAACTTAAGGAGGAAGAGGGGGAGAGTATGAGGGGGAGAAGGTGCGTGAGAAGGAGCGTAAGGGGGAGAAGGAGCGTAAGGGGGAGAGTGTGAGAGGGATAAGGAACGTAAGGGGGAGAGTGTGTGGGGGAAAGGGAGCGTAAGGAGGGAGAGGGCGAGAGTGTGAGAAGGAGCATGAGGGGGAGAAGGAGAGTAAGGGGGAGAAGTAGCGTAAGGGGGAGAGTGTGTGAGGGAGAGGGAGTGTAACGAGGGAGAGTGTGAGGGGAAGAGGGAGTGTAAGGAGTGAAGTGAGGGGGGAGAGAGACGCGGCAACAGACAGGGGGCGAGGGTTGGGGTTTCCCAGTATTTCAAATTCACTTGTGAGCACATTCACATATCTTAGACAGGTCTGCAACCCCTGCCTTTCAACCATTATCACCTAGCATACAGTGCTTCCACTGCAGCAAGGGATTCTGGGAAATAACATGCAAATGAGCATATATATATATAGAAAAGAGAAGACAGTTGGCACACTACTGACCAGGCAAAAACAGATGCTTATCCCATATGAATAGAACAAAAAGTATATTTACTAGATTGAGGTCCAGAAAAAAAAGGGGGGAGGTGGTGGGGAGGAAGGGGGAAGGGTGGGAGGAGGGGGGAAGGGGAGGGGGGAAGGGGGGGGAGGTGGTGGGGGGGAGGGGGGAAGGGGGGGAGGTGGTGGGGAGGAGGGGGGAAGGGGGGAGGTGCTGGGGAGGAGGGGGAGGTGGTGGGAAGGGGGGGGGGAGGTGGTGGGAAGGGGGGGGAGGTGGTGGGGAGGGGGTGGGGAGGAGGGGGGAAGGGGGGGAGGTGGTGGGGAGGAGGGGGGAAGTGGTGGGAAGGGGGGGGGTGGTGGGAAGGGGGGGGAGGTGGTGGGAAGGGGGGGAGGTGGTGGGAAGGGGGGGTAGGTGGTGCGAAGGGGGGGAGGTGGAGGGGAGGTGAAGGGGGTGGAGGGGAAGTGAAGGGGGGTGGAGGGGAGGTGGAGGGGAGGTGAAGGGGGGGGGTGGAGGAGAGGTGAAGGGGGGATGGAGGGGAGGTGAAGGGGGGGTGGAGGGGAGGTGAAGGGGGAGGGTGGAGGGGAGGTGAAGAGGGTGGGGGGTGGAGGGGGGGTGGAGGGGAGGTGAAGGGGGGGTGGAGGGGAGTTGAAGGGGGGGGTGGAGGAGAGGTGAAGGGGGGGTGGAGGGGAGGTGGGTGAAGTGGAGGGGGGTGAAGGGGAGGGTGGAGGGGAGGTGAAGGGGGGGTGGAGGGAGGTGAGGGGTGGGGGGGTGGAGGGAGGTGAGGGGTGGGTGAGGGGAGGTGAAGGGGGGTGTGGGGAGGTGAAGGCCGCTCCCTCAGCCGTCCGGCCGCTCCCTCAGCCGTCCGGCCGCTCCCTCAGCCGTCCGGAAGCTCCCACGTGGAGCTGAGGCGGGAGGCAGCTTGTTGTGGCCGCTCCCCCGCTGTGTCCCGGGCGCTCGCTCCTCCGCTGACTGTAGCGGCGCCGGGGGGGGGGAGGGGGTGGAGGGGAGGTGAAGGGGGGTGAAGGGGGTGAGGGTTGGGTGAAGGGGGGTGAGGGGAGGTGAAGGCCGCTCACTCACCCGTCCGGAAGGTCCCACGTGGATGTGAGGCGGGAGGCAGCTTGTTGTGGCCGCTCCCCCGCTGTGTCCCGGGCGCTCGCTCCCCCGCTGTGTCCCGGGCACTCGCTCCCCCGCTGATTGTAGC
This sequence comes from Ascaphus truei, assembly GCF_040206685.1. Lineage (NCBI taxonomy): Eukaryota > Metazoa > Chordata > Amphibia > Anura > Ascaphidae > Ascaphus > Ascaphus truei. Next base: position 560,115 of record NW_027455043.1, read on the forward strand.
GGCGCCGGGGGGGGGGGGAGGGGGGGCTGAAAGCGCGGGAAACACGGGGAGAGGAAGAGGTGCGCGCGGGTGTGGAGGCTGATGTTCGGGGAGGAAGAGGCGGAGGCTCAGGGACCGGCGGGTATGTGAGCCCCACCCCCCGGGTTATACATGCTGCTAATGTACACCCCCCCCTACTGTGTGTGTGTGTGTGTGTGTCCCTGTGTGTGTGTGTGTCCCTGTGTGTGTGTGTGTGTGTCCCTGTGTGTGTGTGTGTCCCTGTGTGTGTGTGTGTGTGTCCCTGTGTGTGTGTTCCTGTGTGTGTGTCCCTGTGTGTGTGTGTGTCCCTGTGTGTGTGTGTGTCCCTGTGTGTGTGTGTGTCCCTGTGTGTGTGTGTGTCCCTGTGTGTGTGTGTGTGTCCCTGTGTGTGTCCCTGTGTGTGTCCCTGTGTGTCCTTTGGCCCGTCACTCCGCCTCAGGCCAATGAGAGGTGTGCGGGGGCGGGCCAAGGGACCAATCAGATTTCCCCTAGGGACACCGGACATCCAGGCAGGCAGGCAGGCAGGCAGGCAGGCAGGCATACAGTGCTTTCACTAATATAGTATAAGATATATATATATATATATAATATAAAAGATAAAGAAAAAGCGCCCAATCCTTGTATAAAATCAGATATAAAAGGTTTAATATTCCATGGACAGACAAATGCACACTCACACTTTGTCAATAAAATAAAGGCATGTTATGGGACCACACATAGAAAAAACAACAAAACAGGTAGCGCTAACCGATATGTAATTATTAAAATATGTTGATACACTGGCGACACACTTTATTCGAGCTCGGCTAGTCCCACGAATTCGGGTATACCCAGGTGTATTGAGGTTTGTGACTGTTTTCTGCCCGAGTGCATTGAGGTATTTTCCAGGCAGGGATTGAAGCATTTTATTCCCGCTGGCTGCAATACTGCACAGTATATATATATATACTGCATTACAATTCATGAATTTATGCCATCTGGTAGACACGCGAAGCATTGCAGCCTATTAAATCCTAATCATTATCATTTAACAGATCAGCCGCCCGTCAGCCAGGCATGAACCCAGGCTGGGAAGGCAAACGCAACAGGGCTTGTCAGAGGTGAGGAGCGGCGCATTCCAGGTATCTGCCAGGTACATACTGGGTATTTGCTCGAATAAAGTGTGTCGGTGCAGTATATAACACCTTATGTATGGAGCAATATTCAAACGTAAGGGGCTGCCTAGTGATACAACAAACTGACCCCCTGGTCAGAACAAGTACATGGAAAGGGAATATGTATCTGAAGGCGCCTGTAAGAACAATGATATATAAAAAGACGCCTGTATGAACATATATATAATATTAAAACTGGTTTAGTTACACACAGTGTGTCGAATCATTTTCTTCAAGTGCACAGTCAGGATCCTAAAGGTTTAAAATGTATCGCAATAGAAAGTATTACTCCACATTGGAGAGGAGGAAATGCTGTGAGCCTGTTGGGGAGGAGAGAATCCTTTTGGATTTACGAATTACGTACCCTATCCCCACTAGGCCTAAACGTGGACTTCGATTTGAAGGCTTTCCTGGTTGGATAGTCCTGCACTGCATCAATACATCCCACTTACATGGTATCCATTTTTTGCAATTTGTCCACATTTTTTAAGAACCCATTGCTATTGAATATTTGTCAGACAATATTCTATACATACATAATACCAAGCCTATTATAGTGTATGCATTTCCTGTATTTTCTCTTTTAACCATTTATTGTATGTACAACACCAAGTACTCTCACTTTCATTATAGAGAAAACTCACTAATGTCACTTTATTTTCACATCCAGTTTTTTAGTGTTTTTATTTCTTAGTTCATATATTATTCACACATATAGTGTTTATATGCACTGTTTATTTATTTATTTATAGTTAACACACATATTTGCAGTTTGCTTATTACTTTAAGTGGTCACATCATATTAATCCACACACTTAAGTCACCACACTTTATGTCATATCCACATTATTATTATGTTGTTTTGTATTAGGTAGTTATGTATTAGTTATTTGTATGTCTTGTTTGTGATTCAGCTGAGTCCACAGACCGCAGCAGCACAATTAAATATTGACATGAACTATCTCATTGCGCATGTGTCTGAGCACACAATATTGACTAAGAACTACCTCATTTGCCCGTATGCGCATGTGCACAAGTCTGCAGGTGAAAATAATTCAATTAATTACGGACGCTCTATTTAAGGGACCTTCATGGACTTTTATAATCATATACCCCTGAGGAAGAAAGCGGATAGCTTTCGAAACGCGTAGGGTGGCGGATTTAACACTTCTGCATCTCTGTGTTTGGTGATTTCCCTCCACGACATAGACGAATCAGTGTTTGTTGCTATTCAGATAGTTGGTCGCTTGTGAAAGTGTGTCGAATCTGCTGCTGCTGACCTGGACTAGCTGTACGTCCCCTCCAGTGTGCTGCGTGAGATCATCTGCCCACACGCTGGCTGGCGTGCACACATCCACGGAGACGCCCAGGAGCAGGGAGCAGCTAACATCACCGAGAGGGGATACTCTAATATATCCACTACCTGCTTACATCTTCCATCTGGTGAGTGGGCATTGCATCTGAATCCACCGGTGCTGCAGTGTGTCAAAATAATCTTTTATTGTCCATATTATTTTATATGTCTATATGCTATATGAATTGTGTTATTAAATGTTTTTATCCTAATTTTTCACCTATCTGTCCTCTCAGCTGATCTACAGTATGTTGTCTTAAGTGTTGTTTGTCTTCTCACCCAACAGTATTATGCTATGTGTTGTGCTTTCTCTTTTTTAAGCACACCCTGAGGAGCCATTTCCTGATTGTCCCAACAGGCTTGGTTTTTATATCCTTTTTATATATCATTGTTCTTACAGGCGCCATCAGATACATATTCCCTTTCCATGTTATGGGACCAGCCCATGCACCAGATGGACGTGAGACTTCACAGCCGTCCTCCGTTTGAATGCGGTTGAAATCACTGCAAATGGATGTTGCTGCTGCTGTAGTCACCGAAAATATCTTTTTCCTTCAAACCGGAACGCCTCTGGTCAGTACAGCCGCCATTAACCTCTCACCAATCAGGGACCAGGGAAATCCTTCACTGACGTCCTCACTCTGGTGTCTGGACTGCTCGACCACCGTAGTTCCTATGCTACGTGACCCGACGCGTTTCATCCGTCTCAGCGGATTTCATCAGGGGATGAACTCCAATTGAATTGAATCACCATAAAGAACATTGGTGTCAGGGAACAGAAATTAGCCAAGTCTTCTTCGGGGATAAAGAACAACCAACTACAGACTTCTGTATACCGGAAACCTACAGACAGAGCCAGCTATTTGAGGGACAACAGCTTCCACCCGACACACACCAAACATGCAACCATCTACAGTCAAGCCATACGCTGCAACCGGATATGCTCCGACACAGCAGACAGAGACCAGCGGATTAAAGACTTGAGATCAGATTTTATAAACCGTGGATATAACCACAGAATTGTAGACCAGCAAATTCACAAAGCCACCAGAATACCAAGTAGTGATCTCCTTGAATACAAACAGAAGGAGACAACCGACAGGGTACCTTTGGTGGTCACATATAACCCACACCTAGGAGCCCTACGCAAGATCGCCAGGGAACTACAACCCATCCTCCAGGAAGATACAAGACTGCAACAGGTCTTCCCTGAAGCACCCTTATTATCATACAGACAACCTCATAATCTCAAGAATATTATGGTGAGGAGTAAAGTATTCAGCAGTACAACTGAATGCGGGACGAAACCATGCCAGGACCCAAGATGCAAAACCTGCGCAATGCTCTACACAGCGGACACAATACAAATACCACAGCTGCTACTACATAGGTGAGACGGGGCAGGGGCTTAACAAGAGAATGAACCTGCATCGCCACAGCATCACACGCGGAACAAGAGACAGTCCTGTCGGCGAACATTTCTCTGACTCTGGCCATAAGATGAACGATCTGAGGGTTGCCATACTCAAAGGTAATCTTAAAACACCGAAAGAGAGACGGTTGCATGAATACTGCTGCGGCCAAGTTTATTCGAGCATTTGCCCGTTCTTGGCCGCAGCAGTAGCCTGGCGCGCGCCCGAGTGTGACGGGCGCGCGCCGAAGCAGCGGAAGAGCGCCCTCCGATCGGGGCGCTCTCCCTACCGCTGCCGGGTCCGCCGGGTCCCCCGGAACCCCCTGCCGCTGTCCCGCGATCGCGGGACACCAGGGCTCCCTCGGGGAGCCCTGGACGCGCGTGCAGGGGGCGCTGGCTCCCGAAGACGCGTGACCGCGCATCTATTACGCGCGGCACGCTGAGGGGCGGCCACTAGCAAGCCGGGAAATCTCCCGGCTTGCGGTACCGGCCACACTGCAATAAAGTGTGTCGGTAGTGTACAAATTTATGCAACTGTTCGGGACACTTAACGATGGCCTAAACAGAGATCAAAATTTAATGAGTCATTACTGACACAAGTGAACTCTCTTCCCATGAGTGCTAAAGACCATGTCTGTACATACTGTGCTATATGCATGCACACACAGCTGTCTCTCACACATACTAATACTGCTTGTTTTTCCATCCCTATACACCAATAGAGACCACATAGTATCCACACACACTTTTAGTTATGCTACTATGTCTCACATTTCCACACCTACCCACACCATTTATATTAACTCTCACTCCACACACCCCTTTTGTAAAGCACTGTATACACTGTGGGCTCTCCATTCATTTATATTCACACAGATACACACACACACACACTCTTACATCACTTACTTTCAGGAACCATTTAACACCTCTAGCCATAAATGTCATCCACACCGGGGGAAGGACAAGCACAGATAACATTCCAAGAGACACTGTTTTTAAGTATACCATTTGCTTGCTTCATTCATTGTAATATCGCTGGAAGAAGAGATACAGTAGTGTATCTCGAAAGCTCGCACAAATAAAAGCATTTCGTTAGCCACAGAACGGTATCATCTATTTATTTTTTGATTATTGAAGCTTGGCTAACACGGTACTGATACCTCTATATATATATATATATATATATATATATATATATATATATATATATATATATATATATATATATATATATATATTACAAACAAAGAATAGACTGCGCTCCTCAGGTGTAAGCTCAGACCAAATCCCAATTGGTTATATTAAGTGAATATAGCAAAGGTGATTGGCAAAGGTGGTGCAACAATATTATGGATGATTGATTCACACTAATAAAAAAATACATACAATATGTTATAATAAAATGCTGGGTGCCAATGTTTAAAAAGCTGCTCTGAACACAAATATATGCCAATACTAATATGAAAAAAAAAAAAAGGTAAATGTCGGTGGTAAAGACTTCTGCACAAATGAATCCCTCCTGGATGATATTCAATGGATGATAATTAAAAAAATGTATATTTAAAAAAATGACACTGAATGTGTCAAAAATGAAAAAATGAAAATGAAAAAAATATATATAAAAAATAAAAATATATCAACCAAACCAAGGGTCCATGCTAGGTTCTGGCTGCTCTCATCAAGGACCAACGAACTCCCAGAAATCTGTGAACAACAAAAAAGAAAGCGCCCGATCCTAGTGCAGCATGAAAAAGTACAATTTAATAAAAATGAATAAAACCAACAAATGTGAACTCACAAAAAACGGATAAATAAAAGCATATATTGAGTATACTCAATCGTGAAATCATGAAATCATGAAATCACCTAGTGTGAAGAAACGCGTAGGGAGGAGCGTTATCTAGCTGCTGTCACACTGTGATACAACATTTACTCCATCCTCACTGCCCACCTTAACACGGACTGCCTTTGGGAGTGCAGAGAGATTTTTTCTCACAGCCCCTGCATCGCGGGGTCACAAACTGATCTCCTATCCGGAATGCACTCACCTTGTGGAGGACTTCCGGGTTACACTGTGGTGAGCCTGTTCCTGTATCCCCTGCTGGATGTCGGTTCGGAAGAGCTGAGAGAGTGCAGACGGAGAGAGGGCGCGCCATCCAAGGCACATCGTGGGCGGTTGGCGATTGAGTATACTCAATATATGCTTTTATTTATCCGTTGTTTGTGAGTTCACATTTGTTGGTTTTATTCATTTTTATTAAATTGTACTTTTTCATGCTGCACTAGGATCGGGCGCTTTCTTTTTTGTTGTTCATATATATATATATATATATATATATATATATATAAAACCATCCAGCAGGGCAGCGGAACAGCAAAGAGAGGCAGCACTCAGAGGTAAGTGTACAAAGAATTGTATTGTAACAGACACAAAAATCCAATGTTTCGATCCCACAGAGAATTTTCTTCCTGGGGTGCGCCTCTCCCTGCTGTTCCGCTGCCCTGCTGGATGGTAACGTACTCTTTACATTATTTATGGGACTAGCACCAGGCTTATTTGGATTACAATGTTGGAGTGCTTGCTGTTTTCCTTACCCATATTATATACTAGCTGAGAGACCCGGCGTTGCCCGGGATGTAAATGCGTAATAGGTAGTATTATTTATAAATGGTGGAACAATAGGTTGAGTATTTGTTGGAAAGGTTGGATAATAATGTTGAAAAGAAAGATGGAAGAAAATGTAATACGATGTTGTATGGAGGGGAGGTGAAGGGGGGGGTGGAGGGGAGGTGAATGGGGGGGGGTGAAGGGGAGGTGAAGGGGGGGTGGAGGGGAGGTGAAGGGGAGGGGTGGAGGGGAGGTGAAGGGTAGGTGAAGGGGAGGGTGGAGGGGAGGTGAAGGGGGGGGTGGAGGGGAGGTGAAGGGGGGGGTGGAGGGGAGGTGAAGGGGAGGGGTGGAGGGTAAGTGAAAGGGGGGGTGAAGGGGAGGTGAAGGGGGGGGTGGAGGGGAGGTGAAGGGGGGGGGGTGGAGGGGAGGTGAAGGGGGGGTGGAGGGGAGGTGAAGGGGGGGGGTGGAGGGGAGGTGAAGGGGGGGGGTGGAGGGGAGGTGAAGGGGGGGTGGAGGGGAGGTGAAGAGGGGGGTGGAGGGGAGGTGAAGGGGGGGTGGAGGGGAGGAGGGGAGGTTAAGGGGGGGGTGGAGGGGAGGTTAAGGGGGGGGTGGAGGGGAGGTTAAAGGGGGGGAAGGAGGGGAGGTGAAGTGGAGGGGGGGGTGGAGGGAGGGGGGGTGGAGGGAGGGGAGGTGGAAGGGAGGGGAAGTGGAGTGAGGGGTGGGTGAGGGGAGGTGAAGGCCGCTCACTCACCCGTCCGGCCGTTCCCTCACCCGTCCGGCAGCTCCCACGTGGATCTGAGGCGGGAGGCAGCGTGTTGTGGCCGCTCCCCCGCTGTGTCCCGGGCGCGCGCTCGCTCACTCCGCTCCCCCGCTGACTGTAGCGGCGCCGGGGGGGGGAGGGGAAGTGAGTGAGGGAAGGTGAAGGGGGGTGGAGGAGGGGAGATGAAGGGGGGGGTGAAGGGGGGTGGAGGAGGGGAGGTGAAGGGGGGGTGAAGGGGGGGGTGGAGGGGAGGTGAAGGGGGGGGGGTGGAGGGGAGGTGAAGGGGGGGGGTGGAGGGGAGGTGAATGGGGGGGGGTGGAGGGGAGGTGAATGGGGGGGTGGAGGGGAGGTGAAGGGGGGGTGGAGGGGAGGTGAAGGGGTGGAGGGGAGGTGAAGGGTAGGTGAAGGGGAGGGTGGAGGGGAGGTGAAGGGGGGGGGTGGAGGGGAGGTGAAGGGGGGGGTGGAGGGGAGGTGAAGGGGAGGGGTGGAGGGTAAGTGAAAGGGGAGGTGAAGGGGGGGGTGGAGGGGAGGTGAAGGGGGGGGGGGGTGGAGGGGAGGTGAAGGGGGGGGTGAAGGGGAGGTGAAGGGGGGGTGGAGGGGAGGTGAAGGGGGGGTGGAGGGGAGGTGAAGGGGGGGGGGTAGAGGGGAGGTGAAGGGGGGGTGGAGGGGAGGTGAAGAGGGGGGTGGAGGGGAGGTGAAGGGGGGGTGGAGGGGAGGTGAATGGGGGGTGGAGGGGAGGTGAAGGGGGGGTGGAGGGGAGGAGGGGAGGTTAAGGGGGGGGTGGAGGGGAGGTTAAGGGGGGGGTGGAGGGGAGGTTAAGGGGGGGTTGGAGGGGAGGTGAAGTGGAGGGGGGGTGGAGGGAGGGGGGGTGGAGGGAGGGGAGGTGGAAGGGAGGGGAAGTGGAGTGAGGGGTGGGTGAGGGGAGGTGAAGGCCGCTCACTCACCCGTCCGGCCGTTCCCTCACCCGTCCGGCAGCTCCCACGTGGATCTGAGGCGGGAGGCAGCGTGTTGTGGCCGCTCCCCCGCTGTGTCCCGGGCACGCGCTCGCTCACTCCGCTCCCCCGCTGACTGTAGCGGCGCCGGGGGGGGGGTGGAGGGGAAGTGAGTGAGGGAAGGTGAAGGGGGGTGAGGGGAGGTGAAGGCCGCTCACTCACCCGTCCGGCAGCTCCCTCACCCGTCCGGCAGCTCCCTCACCCGTCCGGCAGCTCCCACGTGGAGGGGGGGGGGTGAAAGCGCGGGAAACGGAGAGAGGCGGAGGAAGAGGCGGAGCCTCCGGGACCGGTGGGGAAGAGAGCGGGAGATGTGCTGCTAACACTGTGAGCCCCGCTAATGTATGTAACACCGTGTGTTGTGTGTGTGTGTGTGTGTGTGTGTGTATAGTGATGTGTGTGTGTATAGTGATGTGTGTGTGTATAGTGATGTGTGTGTGTGTGTGTGTGTGTGTGTCTAGTGATGTGTGTGTGTGTGTGTGTGTATAGTGATGTGTGTGTGTGTATAGTGATGTGTGTGTGTGTGTATAGTGATGTGTGTGTGTGTGTGTGTGTGTGTGTGTGTGTATAGTGATGTGTGTGTGTGTGTGTGTGTGTGTGTGTGTGTGTGTGTGTGTGTGTGTGTGTGTGTGTGTGTGTGTGTGTGTGTGTGTGTGTGTGTCCTTCACTCCGACTCAGGCCAATGAGAGGTGTGCGGGGGCGGGCGGCCCAAGGGAGCAATCTCATTGGCCTGGCCCAAGGACCAATGAGATTGCCGCTAGGGACACGGGGAGGGGCACAGGGAGACACATACAGACCCGGACACATAGGACACTTTCAGAAATATATAGTAGATATATTTATATTTCCATTTGCTATATGCTTTGCTGTGGAGGGTTTTTGTCACTTTTTTTTACCCACCATAACTTAACTAAGTATATATATATATTTTAAATATATATATATATATACACACATACAGAAGCACGCGGATGCACAGATACGCACACAATCAAATACACACAGACACACACACAGACATACAGTCATGCACACAGATACACATACACACACATACTGTACAGAAATATATATATATATACACACACATACACAGACATACACACAGATACACATACACACCTACATTTTTAGGATTGTAGCAGTGAGAGACGGAGCAGACACAGAGATACAGTGTCACATGAAAACAAACACACAAGATACACTCAAAAGGAATATGAAAAGTGACAGATCTAGTATAACAAGTGACTGACATACGCAGGGTTAATAAGAAAAGAGACAGTCGGATACACACAGAGAAGTGATCATATGGATAACCTGTATCGGTGACAGACTTCAGGAGAAGTTCCAATAAAAGCCAGACACACTCCGGGTAGCAACGTTTTATTTAAACACCTGAAATCTTGACCCTCCGCCTGCAGTTTGGGAAAGGCAGAGGTTTTGGGATCTGTCTGTGTGGGGTTTGCTGTGACTGGGGAGACCCCTAAATGTTCCTTTGTGTGACCCCTAAATGTTCTCTCTGTGTCTGGGAAGACCCCTAAATGTTCCCCAGTGTCTGTGAAGACCCCTAAATGTTCCCCAGTGTCTGTGAAGACCCCTAAATGTTCCCCAGTGTCTGTGAAGACCCCTAAATGTTCCCCAGTGTTGCTCACTTCAAAATAACCCAGAAAAGTAGCCTTGAGCCCTCGGTGACAGGGCGCTATGCCCAGAGGGACTAGGCTCCCCTTACCTGTGAGTGTGGACTGCGTCCCCCCTGGCCTCTCCCCCCCTCTGGCAGCAGGGCTGACGTGGCAGGGGGAAGGGCCAGGGAGGTTAGAAATAGAGAGGCAGGGGCACGGGGTCAGTCTGCACCCGGGCATGAGATTCCGCCCACTCTGCCCTTTAATGTGAATACTGTTACATATGTTGGTTGTACGTGTTTAAAATAAAAAAAGGAATAAATAAATAACTAGAATTTATACTGAGTTTGTGTTAGTAACTCCCTTAACTTCTCCAACAGCTGTTGAGTTCCCCTTTGGCGCTTAACATGTTAGAAACACGTGTCACTATTTCTCTGCATTAATTTGCAGGTCATTGGAAGAGTTGCACAGTGACAGCAATTTGTACACTCACCATCTTCGCCCGAGCCGGATCCTGGCTGAATACCGCCGGCTCCTCCTTTTCAGCCATTGTTTGCTCCTCCTGGCTGAATTGCGGCTGCGGTCTTATCCCCTCTCTGCCTCCGATCTGTATGAAGGACAATGCTTTTAGAGATATTCTGGGCCCTTCCAACTCCTCCATCGGACCCTTCCTCCCCCTGACCTTGCAGCGCACAGTATTACCTGCTATGATGCCTCTCAGCATACTATGGTAACTCATTCTAAACATACATGTGTCCTTTCTACATGTTACTAAGCTCGTATGACCAGGGCCGCAGACAGGTTTCCTGGGACCCAGGACTAGAGCTTCCACCGGGGCCCCCACCCACGTGTCTGCGACATTGCGAGAACCCCCTCCCCCCGTTTTCTCTTACACTGCCCCCTTCTCCCACACCACTTCGCTCTCACCCCCTTCTTACACTCCCACTGTCACTCTTTCCTTTTCATACCCCCAGGCCCAGTACCCCATTACACCCACCTCCCCAGACCCAGTACTCAGTCATATCCCCAAGCCCAGTTCCCCATTATACCCCTATCCCAAAGCCCAGTACCCCCTTATACCCCCTGCCCCAGAACCCATGATACCCCCCTCCCCAGGCCCAGTACCCCGTTATACCCCCCATCCAAGACTTAGTACCCTGTAATACCCCAAAATCCAGTACCCCGTTATACCCACCTCCCCAGATCCAGTACCAGTTATACCCCATACACTGGCCCAGTACCCCGTGATACACCCCTCTCTTGGTTCAGTACCCCGTTATACCCAGTCCCAGTACCCAGTAATACCTCCTCTTTGTCAGCCTCCTCACACTTCTCATCTTCTTCATCCTCCCACACTATTGAGCTGGAACTGGAGCTGTCAGGGTACCAAGCTGACAGGCCAATCGGCTTCACCTCCGTGCGCTCCCCGACCTGCAGGAGACATAACGTGTGTGTAACCAGGACAGTGATACTCTGTATCGCAAGAGCTCCTGTGACACTTATACCCCACTCCTCAGGCCAAGTACCCCGTTATACCCCAGGTCCAGTACCCTGTTATTCCCCCTCCCCATGCCCAGTACCCCATTATAAATGAGGCCCAGTACCCCCGTTATACCCCCCTTCCCCAGGCCCAGTAACCCGTTATACCCCTTTTCCCAGGCCCAGTGCCCCGTAATCCCCCCTCCCCAGGTCCAGTACCCCGTTATACCCCCTCCCCAGGCCCAGTACCCTGTTATACCGTAACGTACTATTCTATAAATAGTGTCCTGTACAACAGCTAAAAGTACTATATGTGCGGCTGATTCACAGCTCAGTGATTCCCATTTACCTGTAAAGTGCTACTTCCACGTTCCTGTTGAGGGGTATTCTCCGCCCATGCCTGTGATACAGAGAATAGTAATGTGAGCACATGTATTCCTCACTCATAAGCATGTCCTGGTGCTGTATGGGAGGTTTCACGGTTAAACCAATTGTCCACACCACTCAAACAGTAACAATCTTTGCAACGCAACGTTGCTTCGTAATGTTAGCAACATTTCGGAGTAATAGACCCCTTCAAGGCCCGTTTCCATGTCACACTAATGGACAGTGGTACTTCCCTTTAATTAATCCTATCTAAGGAACCTGAATGGTCCGTTTGACTCTCCCTTGCAGTCACATATAGGGGCCTATGCTAGTAGCCTTCATAAAGCAACTCGCTTGTTCTATTACGCCGGAGCAGAACCGCGTTCATTTGAGGTCCGGGACCCCCTGCTTCCTGAGATACAGGCCCCGTTATAGGGTGCATGTATCACCTATGCATTTAAATGTCTCGTGTCACATGACCGTGGGATTTAAATGCATAGGAGATACCGGCACCCCATAACGGGGCCTGTATCTCAGGCAGCAGGGGTTTCCGGAGCTCAAGTCAACGCAGTTCTGCTCCAGAGACCTCCTGCTCACGTGCACTAGTATTACATTTTTTATTAAAACAGCTTCATTTCCTTAGTGGCTAGCTGCAAAGGAAATGAAGGAATTCAACCTCAATAGCCGGTTTATTGAGGGCAGAGGGGGTGGATGAAGGGGGTAGTAGCCCCAGGGAGGGTAATTAAGCCTGCCTGGAAGGTTGCGGGAGGAGTTAACTTGCGGAACCGCTATGGTAATGAAGGGGTTAACCAGTGCTGCTAGCACCCGCTAGGCCTAAACATCCATCCTTGGGGGAACTACCCCCTTCATCTAATCCCTCTACCCACAATAAAGAAAAACACACAACAACCCTACTACCCACCTCCTCTACCCCCAACGACCCCCCCCCCCCCACCCTCAACACATACAGCACAGTAATGGGCAAAATTACTATTATCGAGATATGGATAATAGTGCATTTGCCCATTCTGTGTGAGAGTGTGTGTGTGCGTGTGTGTATGTGTAAGTGGGCGAGTGTGGGTGCACACGTGCAAGGAAGAGAGTGTGAGCAGGATAAGGAGTGTAAGGGGAAAGTGTGTGGGGGGGAAGGAGCATAAGGGGGAGAGTCTGAGGGGGAGAAGGAGCGTAAGGGGGAGAAGGAGCGTAAGGGGGAGAGTGTGAGGGGGATAAGGAGTGTAAGGGGGAGAGTGTATGGGGGAGAGGCAGCTTAAGGAGGAAGAGGGGGGAGTATGAGGGGGAGATGGTGCGTGAGAAGGAGCGAGAGGGGGAGAAGGAGTGCAAGGGGAGAAGGAGCGTAAGGGGGAGAAGAAGCTTAAGGGGGAGAGTGTGAGAGGGAGAAGGAGCGTAAGGGGGATAGTGTGTGGGGGAGAGGGAGCGTAAGGAGGGAGAGGGCGAGAGTGTGAGAAGGAGCGTGAGGGGGAGAAGGAGAGTAAGGGGGAGAGTGTGTGGGGGAGAGGGAGTGTGTGAGGGGAAGAGGGAGGGTAAGGAGTGAAGTGAGGGGGGAGAGAGACGCGGCGACAGACAGGGGGCGAGGGTTGGGGTTCCCAAGTATTTCAAATTCACTTGTGAGCACATTCACATGTCTTAGACAGGTCTGCAACCCCTGCCTTTCAACCATTATCACCTAGCATACAGTGCTTCCACCGCAGCCAGGGATTCTGGGAAATAACATGCAAATGAGCATATATATATATAGAAAAGAGATGACAGTTGGCACACTACTGACCAGACAAAAACAGATGCTTATCCCATATGAATAGAACAAAAAGTATATTTACTAGATTGGGGTTCAGCAAAAAAAAGAGACAGCACACTGCATTTAGTCTTCAGACAAAAAACTGTATTGAATCACAGGGCACGTCAACCAACGTTTCGGTCACCCAGAGGGACAACCCTGATGAAGGTCCCTCTGGGTGACCGAAACGTTGGTTGCAGTGCCCTGTGATTCAATACAGTTTTTTGTCTGAAGGCTACATTCAGTGTGCTGTCTCTTTTTTGCTGGACCCCAATCTGGTAAATATATATATATATATATATATATATATATATATATATATATATATAAAAGATAAAGAAAAAGCGCCCGATCCTTGTATAAAATCAGATATAAAAGGTTTAATATTCCATGGACAGACAAATGCACACTCACACTTTGTCAATAAAATAAAGGCATGTTATGGGACCAGCCCATGCACCAGATGGACGTGAGACTTCACAGCCGTCCTCCGTTTGAATGCGGTTGAAATCACTGCAAATGGATGTTGTTGCTGCTGCTGTAGTCACCTAAAAGATCTTTTTCCTTCAAACCGGAACGCCTCTGGTCAGTACGGCCGCCATTAACCTCTCACCAATGAGGGACCAGGGAAATCCTTCACTGACATCCTCACTCGTGTCTGGACTGCTCGACCACCGTAGTTCCTATGCCACGTGACCCTACGCGTTTCATCCGTCTCAGGGGATGAACTCCAATTGAATTGAATCACCATAAAGAACATTGGTGTCAGGGAACAGAAATTAGCCAAGTCTTCTTCGGGGATAAAGAACAACCAACTACAGACTTCTGTATACCGCAAACCTACAGACAGAGCCAGCTATTTGAGGGACAACAGCTTCCACCCGACACACACCAAACATGCAACCATCTACAGTCAAGCCATACGCTACAACCGGATACGCTCCGACACAGCAGACAGAGACCAGCGGATTAAAGCCTTGAGATCAGATTTTATAAACCATGGATATAACCACAGCATTGTAGACCAGCAAATTCACAAAGCCACCAGAATACCAAGAAGTGATCTCCTTGAATACAAACAGAAGGAGACAAGCGACAGGGTACCTTTGGTGGTCACATATAACTCACACCTAGGAGCCCTACGCAAGATCGCCAGGGAACTACAACCCATCCTCCAGGAAGATACAAGACTGCAACAGGTCTTCCCTGAAGCAACCTTATTATCATACAGACAACCTCATAATCTCAAGAATATTATGGTGAGGAGTAAAGTATTCAGCAGTACAACTGAATGCGGGACGAAACCATGCCAGGACCCAAGATGCAAAACCTGCGCAATGCTCTACACAGCGGACACAATACAAATACCACACAGGAATCGGGAATACAAAATCAGAGGAAGGTTCACCTGTTCCTGCAGCAATGTCGTGTACCTCATCATGTGCATGAAATGCCCAGGGGGCTGCTACTACATAGGTGAGACAGGGCAGGGGCTAAACAAGAGAATGAACCTGCATCGCCACAGCATCACACGCGGAACAAGAGACAGTCCTGTCGGCGAACATTTCTCTGACTCTGGCCATAAGATGAACGATCTGAGGGTTGCCATACTCAAAGGTAATCTTAAAACACCGAAAGAGAGACGGTTGCATGAATACAAATTTATGCAACTGTTCGGGACACTTAACGATGGCCTAAACAGAGATCGAAATTTTATGAGTCATTACTGACACAAGTGAACTCTTTTCCCATGAGTGCTAAAGACCATGTCTGCACATACTGTGGTATATGTATGCACACACAGCTGTCTCTCACACATACTAATACTCCTTGTTTTTCCATCCCTATACACCAATAGAGACCACATAGTATCCACACACACTTTTAGTTATGGTACTATCTCTCACATTTCCACACCTACCCACACCATTTATATTAACTCCCACTCCACACACCCTTTTTTGTAAAGCACTGTATACACTGTGGGCTCTCCATTCATTTATATTCACACAGATACACACACACTCTTACATCACTTACTTTCAGGAACCATTTAACACCTCTAGCCATAAATGTCATCCACACCGGGGGAAGGACAAGCACAGATAACATTCCAAGAGGCACTTTTTTTAAGTATACCCTTTGCTTGCTTCATTCATTGTAACACCGCCGGAAGAAGAGATCAGTGTATCTCGAAAGCTCGCACAAATAAAAGCATTTTGTTAGCCACAGAACGGTATCATCTATTTATTTTTTGATTATTGAAGCTTGGCTAACACGGTACTGATACCTCTATATATATATAACCATCCAGCAGGGCAGCGGAACAGCAAAGAGAGGCAGCACTCAGAGGTAAGTGTACAAAGAATTGTATTGTAACAGACACAAAAATCCAATGTTTCGATCCCACAGAGGATTTTCTTCCTGGGATGCGCCTGTCCCTGCTGTTCCACTGTCCTGCTGGATGGTAACGTACTCTTTACATTATTTATGGGACTAGCACCAGGATTATTTGGATTACAATGTTGGAGTGCTTGCTGTTTTCCTTACCCATATTATATATATATTTATATTTCCATTTGCTATATGCTTTGCTGTGAAGGGTTTTTGTCACTTTTTTTTACCCACCATAACTTAACTAAGTGTGTGTGTGTGTATATATATATATATATATATATATATATATATATATATATATACACATATACATATACAGTGTTCGACAATCCTATACATTTACTCGCCCGGGGCGGGTGGATTTAACCCCCGGGCGAGTAACTATTGGCCCAAGCAGCACACGTGTTTTGTTTTTTAAATTTTCCCTGCTCGCGCTGAAATTTCCTTGCTCGCGCTGGCTGAAAAAAAAAAAAACTCCCCGTACCTGACAGATGATTGGCGCGCGCTCCCAGGCTTTGTGGGCGCGCGGCCAGGCTCTATATGAGCCAGCCCCCAACGAGCGGCCATTTTTTTCCCATGGAGGATGGAGGACACAGTAAGTATTATCTGTGCCTTCCTCCACCTCCCTCCCCTCCCCGGTGCTCCTGCTGCCCGCAGTTATGGTGATGGGAGCGGGGGATGCCCCCTCATGTCCCCCCCCCCTGCTTCCCCCCGGTCCCGTGTCAGAGAGCGCGGCGGGTGATGGGAGCGGGGGATGCCCCCTCATGTCCCCGGTTCCCCCCGGTCCCCCCCGGTCCCGTGTCAGAGAGCGCGCGGGGTGATGGGAGCGGGGGATGCCCCCTCATGTCCCCGCTTCCCCCCCCCCACTTCCCCCCGGTCCCGCGTCAGAGAGCGCGCCGGGTGATGGGAGCGGGGGATGCCCCCTCATGTCCCCGCTTCCCCCCCCCCCCCCGCTTACCCCCCCCCCCCGCTTCCCCCCGGTCCCGCGTCAGAGAGCGCGCGGGGTGATGGGAGCGGGGGATGCCCCCTCATGTCCCCGCTTCCCCCCCCCCACTTCCCCCCGGTCCCGCGTCAGAGAGCGCGCCGGGTGATGGGAGCGGGGGATGCCCTCTCATGTCCCCGCTTCCCCCCCCCCGCTTCCCCCCGGTCCTGCGTCAAAGAGCGCGCCGGGTGATGGGAGCGGGGGATGCCCCCTCATGTCCCCGCTTCCCCCCCCCCCGCTTCCCCCCGGTCCCGCGTCAGAGAGCGCGCCGGGTGATGGGAGCGGGGGAAGCCCCCTCATGTGGGAGCGGAGCAGGAGATGGGCGGGAGATCGTGGTGGTGCTGGTCGTGGCCTGTGTGTGTGTATATAGGTGTGTATATAGGTGTGTATATATATGTGTGTGTGTGTGTGTGTGTGTATATATATGTGTGTGGGAGTGTGTGTATGTATGTGGGAGTGTGTGTATGTATGTGGGAGTGTGTGTATGTATGTGGGAGTGTGTGTATGTATGTGGGAGTGTGTGTATGTACGTGGGAGTGTGTGTATGTACGTGGGAGTGTGTGTATGTATGTGGGAGTGTGTATGTATGTGGGAGTGTGTATGTATGTGGGAGTGTGTATGTATGTGGGAGTGTGTATGTATGTGGGAGTGTGTGTATGTATGTGGGAGTGTGTGTATGTATGTGGGAGTGTGTGTATGTATGTGGGAGTGTGTATGTATGTGGGAGTGTGTGTATGTATGTGGGAGTGTGTGTATGTATGTGGGAGTGTGTGTATGTATGTGGGAGTGTGTATGTATGTGGGAGTGTGTATGTATGTGGGAGTGTGTGTATGTATGTGGGAGTGTGTGTATGTACGTGGGAGTGTGTATGTATGTGGGAGTGTGTATGTATGTGGGAGTGTGTATGTATGTGGGAGTGTGTGTATGTATGTGTGTGTGTGTGTATGTATATATATATATAGGAGAATGTGTATGTATGTATGGGAGAATGTGTGACACCAGAGGTACCTCCCCCCCAATCAGTCAGTCACCCCTGCCCCGGTCAGTCAGTCACCCCTGCCCCGGTTAGTCAGTCACCCCTGCCCCGGTCAGTCAGTCACCCCTGCCCCGGTCAGTCAGTCACCCCTGCCCCGGTCAGTCAGTCACCCCTGCCCCCCTCTCTCTGGTCTCCCCCCATCTCCCCTCTCTCTGGTCTCCCCCCGTCTCCCCTCTCTCTGGTCTCCCCCGTCTCCCCTCTCTCTGGTCTCCCCCTCTCTGGTCTCCCCTCTCTCTTGTCTCCCCCCTCTCTGGTCTCCCCTCTCTCTGGTCTCCCCTCTCTCTGGTCTCCCCCGTCTCCCCTCTCTCTGGTCTACCCCCTCTCTCTGGTCTCCCCCCTCTCTCTGGTCTCCCCCCTCTCTCTGGTCTCCCCCCTCTCTCTGGTCTCCCCCCTCTCTCTGGTCTCCCCCCTCTCTCTGGTCTCCCCCGTCTCCCCTCTCTCTGGTCTCCCCCGTCTCCCCTCTCTCTGATCTCCCCCGTCTCCCCTCTCTCTGGTCTCCCCCGTCTCCCCTCTCTCTGGTCTCCCCCGTCTCCCCTCTCTCTGGTCTCCCCCGTCTCCCCTCTCTCTGATCTCCCCCGTCTCCCCTCTCTCTGGTCTCCCCCGTCTCCCCTCTCTCTGGTCTCCCCCGTCTCCCCTCTCTCTGGTCTCCCCTCTCTCTGGTCTCCCCTCTCTCTGGTCTCCCCCCTCTCTGGTCTCCCCCCTCTCTGGTCTCCCCGGTCTCTTTCTCCCCTCTCTCTTTCTCTCCCCTCTCTTTCTCTCCCCCCTCTGTCTCCTTCTCTCTCCTGTCTCTTTTTCTCTCTCCCTCCTCTCTCTTTTTCTCTCTCCCTCCTCTGTCTCTTTTTCTCTCTCCCTCTGTCTCTTTTTTCTCTTTCTCTCTCTCCTCTCTCTCTTTCTCTCTCTTTCTCTCTCTTCCTCTCTCTCCCTCTCTTCCTCTCTCTCCCTCTCTTCCTCTCTCTCCCTCTCTTCCTCTCTCTCCCTCTATTTTTTTAAAATATATATATACACACATACAGAAACACTCGGACGCACAGATACGCACACAATCAAATACACACAGACACACACACAGGCATACAGTCATGCAAACAGATACACATACACACACATACTGTACAGAAATATATATATATATATACACACATACACAGACATACACACAGTAACACATACACACCTACATTTTTAGGATTGTAGCAGTGAGAGACGGAGCAGACACAGAGATACAGTGTCACATGAAAACAAACACACAAGATACACTCAAAAGGAATATGAAAAGTGATAGATCTAGTATAACAAGTGACAGACATACGCAGGGTTATTAAGAAAAGAGACAGTCGGATACACACAGAGAAGTGATCATATGGATAACCTGTATCGGTGACAGACTTCAGGAGAAGTTCCAATAAAAGCCAGACAAACACTCCGGGTATCAACGTTTTATGTAAACACCTGAAATCTTGACCCTCCGCCTGCAGTTTGGGAAAGGCAGAGGTTTTGGGATCTGTGTGTGTGGGGTTTGCTGTGACTGGGGAGACCCCTAAATGTTCCTTTGTGTGACCCCTAAATGTTCTCTCTGTGTCTGGGAAGACCCCTAAATGTTCCCCAGTGTCTGAAGACCCCTAAATGTTTCCCAGTGTCTGAGAAGACCCCTAAATGTTCCCCAGTGTCTGTGAAGACCCCTAAATGTTCCCCAGTGTTGCTCATTTCAAAATAACCCAGAAAAGTAGCCTTGAGCCCTCGGTGGCAGGGCGCTGTGCCCAGAGGGACTAGGTTCCCCTCACCTGTGAGTGTGGACTGCGTCCCCCCTGGCCTCTCCCCCCCTCTGGCAGCAGGGCTGACGTGGCCAGGGGGAAGGGTCAGGGAGGTTAGAAATAGACAGAGGCAGGGGCACGGGGTCAGTCTGCACCCGGGCATGAGATTCCGCCCACTCTGCCCTTTAATGTGAATACTGTTACATATGTTGGTTGTACGTGTTTAAAATAAAAAAAGGAATAAATAAATAACTAGAATTTATACTAAGTTTGTGTTAGTAACTCCCTTAACTTCTCCGACAGCTGTTGAGTTCCCCTTTGGCGCTTAACGTGTTAGAAACACGTGTCACTATTTCTCTGCATTAATTTGCAGGTCATTGGAAGAGTTGCACAGTGACAGCAATTTGTACACTCACCATCTTCGCCCGAGGCGGCTCCTCCTTTTCAGCCATTGTTTGCTCCTCCTGGCTGAATTGCGGCTGCGGTCTTATCCCCTCTCTGCCTCCGATCTGTATGAAGGACAATGCTTTTAGAGATATTCTGGGCCCTTCCAACTCCCCAATCGGACCGTTCCCCTCCCTGACCTTGCAGCGCACAGTATTACCTGCTATGATGCCTCTCAGCATACCATGGTAACTCATTCTGAACATACATGTGTCCTTTCTACATGTTACTCAGCTTCTATGACCAAGGCCGCAGACAGGTTTCCTGGGGCCCAGGACTAGAACTTCCACCGGGCCCCCACCCACGTGTTGGCGACATTGCGAGCACCCTCTCCCCGCATTTTCTCTTACACTGACCCCTTCTCACACACCACCTCGCTCTCACCCCCCTCATACACTCCCACTGTCACTCTTTCCTTTTCATACCCCCAGGCCCAGTACCCCATTACACCCACCTCCCCAGACCCAGTACCCTGTCATATCCCCAAGCCCAGTTCCCCATTATACCCCTATCCCAAAGCCCAGTACCCCCTTATACCCCCTGCCCCAGAACCCATGATACCCCCCTCCCCAGGCCCAGTACCCCGTTATACCCCCCTGCCAAGACTCAGTACCCTGTAATACCCCAAAATCCAGTACCCAGTTATACCCACCTCCCCAGATCCAGTACCAGTTATACCCCATACACTGGCCCAGTACCCCGTGATACACCCCTCTCTTGGTTCAGTACCCCGTTATACCCAGTCCCAGTACCCAGTTCTACCTCCTCTTTGTCAGCCTCCTCACACTTCTCATCTTCTTCATCCTCCCACACTATTGAGCTGGAACTGGAGCTCTCAGGGTACCAAGCTGACAGGCCAAACGGCTTCACCTCCGTGCGCTCCCCGACCTGCAGGAGACATAACATGTGTGTAACCAGGATAGTGATACTCTGTATCGCAAGAGCTCCTGTGACACTTATACCCCACTCCTCAGGCCAAATACCCCGTTATACCCCAGGTCCAGTACCCTGTTATTCCCCCTCCCCAGGCCCAGTACCCCATTATAAATGAGGCCCAGTACCCCGTTATACCCCCCTTCCCCAGGCCCAGTAACCCGTTATACCCCATTTCCCAGGCCCAGTACCCCGTAATACCCCCTCCCCAGGTCCAGTACCCCATTATACCCCCTCCCCAGGCCCAGTAACCCGTTATACCCCATTTCCCAGGCCCAGTACCCCGTAATACCCCCTCCCCAGGTCCAGTACCCCATTATACTCCCTCCCCAGACCAAGTACCCTGTTATACCGTAACGTACTATTCTATAAATAGTGTCCTGTACAACAGCTAAAAGTACTATATGTGCGGCTGATTCACAGCTCAGTGATTCCCATTTACCTGTAAAGTGCTACTTCCACGTTCCTGTTGAGGGGTATTCTCCGCCCATGCCTGTGATACAGAGGATAGTAATGTGAGCACATGTATTCCTCACTCATAAGCATGTCCTGGTGCTGTATGGGAGGTTTGACGGTTAAACCAATTGTCCACACCACTCAAACAGTAACAATCTTTGCAACGCAACGTTGCTTCGTAATGTTAGCAACGTTTCGGAGTAATAGACCCCTTCAAGGCCCGTTTCCATGTCACACTAATGGACAGTGGTACTTCCCTTTAATTAATCCTATCTAAGGAACCTGAATGGTCCGTTTGACTCTCCCTTGCAGTCACATATAGGGGCCTATGCTAGTAGCCTTCATAAAGCAACTCGCTGGTTCTATTACGCCGGAGCAGAACCGCGTACATTTGAGGTCCGGGACCCCCTGCTTCCTGAGATACAGGCCCCGTTATAGGGTGCATGTATCACCTATGCATTTAAATGTCTCGTGTCACATGACCGTGGGATTTAAATGCATAGGAGATACCGGCACCCCATAACGGGGCCTGTATCTCAGGCAGCATGGGTTCCCGGACCTCAAGTCAACGCAGTTCTGCTCCGGAGACCTCCTGCTCACGTGCACTAGTATTACATTTTTTATTAAAACAGCTTCATTTCCTTAGTGGCTAGCCGCTAATGCAATGAAGGAATTCAACCTCAATAGCCGGTTTATTGGGGGCAGAGGGGGGGTGGATGAAGGGGGTAGTAGCCCCAGGGAGGGTAATTAAGCCTGCCTGGAAGGTTGCGGGAGGAGTTAACTTGCGGAACCGCTATGGTAATGAAGGGGTTAACCAGTGCTGCTAGCACCCGCTAGGCCTAAACATCCATCCTTGGGGGAACTACCCCCTTCATCTAATCCCTCTACCCACAATAAAGAAAAACACACAACAACCCTACTACCCACCTCCTCTACCCCCAACGACCCCCCCCCCCCCCACCCTCAACACATACAGCACAGTAATGGGCAAAATTACTATTACCGAGATATGGATAATAGTGCATTTGCCCATTCTGTGTGTTAGTGTGGGAGTGTGTGTGTGTGTGTGAGTGTGTGTGTATGTGTGTATGTGTAAGTGGGCGAGTGTGGGTGCATGCGCGCAAGGAGGAGAGTGAGGGGGAGAAGGAGCATGAGGGAGAGAGTGTGTGTGTGAGAAGGAACATAAGGGGAGAGGGTGAAGGGGAGAAGGAGTGTAAGGGGGATAGTGAGGGGGAGAAGGAGCGTAAGGGGGATAGTGAGAGGGATAAGGAGCGTAAGGGGGAGAGTTTGAGGGAGAGAGTGAGGGGGAGAAGGAGCGTAAGGGGGATAGTGAGGGGGATAAGGAGCGTAAGGGGAGAGTGTGAGGGTGAGAAGGAGTGTAAGGGGGAGAGTGTGAGGGGGAGAAGGAGCGTAAGGGGAGAGTGTGAGGGGAAAATGAGCGTAAGGGGGAGAGTGTGAGGGAGAGAAGGATCAAAAAGGGGAGAGTGCGAGGGGGAGAAGGAGCGTAAGGGGAGAGTGTGAGGGGGAGAATGAGCGTAAGGGGGAGAGCGTGAGGGTGAGAAGGAGCATAAAGGGGAGAGCGTGAGGGGGAGAAGGAGCGTTAGGGGGAGAGTGCGAGGGGGAGAAGGAGCGTAAGGGAGAGAGTGTGAGGGGGAGAAGGAGCGTAAGGGGGAGAGTGTGAGGGGGAGAATGAGCGTAAGGGGGAGAGCGTGAGGGTGAGAACGAGCATAAAGGGGAGAGCGTGAGGGGGAGAAGGAGCGTTAGGGGGAGAGTGCGAGGGGGAGAAGGAGCGTAAGGGAGAGAGTGTGAGGGGGAGAAGGAGCGTAAGGGGGATAGTGTGAGAGGGGGAGTGAGGGATGAGGGAGACAGGGTGACAGACAGGGGGTGAGGGTTGGAGTTCCCCAGAATTTAAAAATCATATTCTGGTGTTTCCTAACCAAAAAAAAGTTGAAAACCACTGATATATATGTGTGTGTGTGTGTGTGTGTGTGTGTGTGTGTGATGGATAGATAGATGTGAGCACACTTATTCACACGGCATTCAGCATCCTTGTACAATATGCGTAATGTTGGGTATTGTGTGCTATTTTTCAAATATACTTTTGAAACATATATATATTACGTTGCCATCCATCAGGGCAACAAAACAGCAAAGAGAGGCAGCACTCAGAGGTAAGTGTACAAAGAATTGTATTGTGGCAGACACAAAAATCTGACTTTCGATTCTGTCTCTCTCTCTCTCTCTCTCTTTAGTATACACTGTGTGTGTGATATATATATATATATATATATATATATATATATGCACAGATAAACAGATACACACGCACGCATAAATATGCGCACGCACACAGATGCACAGATAAGCGCACACACAAATACACAGACACACACACAGACACACACACAAAAGGAATATGAAAAGTGACAGATCTAGTATAACAAGTGACTGACATACGCAGGGTTAATAAGAAACGAGACAGTCGGATACACACAGAGAAGTGATCATATGGATAACCTGTATCGGTGACAGACTTCAGGAGAAATTATATGACCCAAATTATTGAGGAACCAACCAGGAGAGGGGCAATACTGGATTTGTTCATATCAAACAATGTAGAAGTAATAACAAATATTCAAGTCCTGGGACATTTGGGTAACAGTGATCATAACATGGTCTCATTTGAAATAAATTATCAAAAAATAGATTTCTTGGGTTCAGCAAAGACCTTAAACTTTAGAAAGGCAGATTTTAATAAACTGAGGTCTAATCTAGTAGTAATACAATGGGGTGATGTTTTTGCAGGGAAAAATGTAGAAGATAAATGGGCAGTCTTTAAAACATTGTTAGAAAAGCACACTTATCAGTGTATACCCTTGGGTAATAAGTATAAAAGAAATAACTCAAAACCAATGTGGCTAAATAAACAGGTAGGGGAGGAAATGGACAAGAAGAGGAAGGCGTTTAGATTCTTTAAGTCAGAAGGGACAGAGACATCGTATCAGAATTATAAGGAATGTAACAAAAATTGCAAAAGGGCAATCAAATTAGCAAAAATGGATAATGAAAAAAGGATTGCAATAGAAAGTAAGGTCAACCCTAAAAAGTTCTTTAAGTACCTTAATAACAAAAAAATGAGAAAAGAAAATATAGGACCCTTTCAGTGTGAGATGTGTAGGCAGATTATTGGAGATAAGGAAAAAGCTGAGGAATTAAACAAATTCTTTGCCTCTGTGTTTACCAGGGAAGAATCAAATTCAATAGTAGTGCCGCAGGAGGAAGCCACAACCTCCACATTAATGAGCAATTGGTTAACTGAGGAAGAAGTTCATAAGCGACTTGAAAAAATGAAAGTAAATAAGGCACCTGGCCCCATGGTATACAGCCAAGAGTTCTCAAGGAGTTATTTATTTATTTTTTATTTATAAAAATATTTTACCAGGAAGTAATACATTGAGAGTTACCTCTCGTTTTCAAGTATGTCCTGGGCACAGAGTAAAACAAAATAATACATGGTTACAAATACAGTTACATAAATGAACAAGGTATACATTATATACAAGACATTGCATGCACAGTTAAAGAAAATATATATTATGAGCGTATGAAACAGTTACAGACCAGATTAAAGTGTGAGACAGCCTTAGATTTGAAAGAATGTAAGCTGGTGGTGGATATGAGAGTCTCTGGTAGGTTGTTCCAGTTTTGGGGTGCACGGAAGGAGAAGGAGGAACGTCCAGATACTTTGTTGAGTCTTGGGACCATGAATAGTCTTTTGGAGTCTGATCTCAGGTGATAGGTACTGCATGTGGTAGGGGTGAGGAGCTTGTTCAGGTAGCTGGGTAGCTTGCCCAGAAAGTATTTGAGGGTGAGACAGGAAAGGTGAACTTTGCGCCTAGACTCTAGTGATGACCAATCTAGTTCTTTGAGCATTTCGCAGTGATGTGTGTTGTAGTTGCATTGGAGAACAAAACGACAAATTGAATTGTAGAGGGTGTCAAGTTTGCTAAGGTGGGTTTGAGGAGCCGAGCCATATACTATGTCTCCATAGTCAATAATTGGCATTAGCATCTGCTGTGCAATACGCTTTCTGACCAGCAGACTTAGGGAGGATTTGTTCCTGTAAAGTACCCCTAGTTTGGCATAGGTCTTGGTTGTCAGGGTATCAATGTGCATCCCGAATGTTAAGTGGGAGTCAAATCATAAGCCCAGGTATTTAAAATAGTTAAGCTCAGTGATAGCCAAACCATTATATTTAATATTCAAGGACTCCATTTCCACAGGCTCAGTACCACAAGATTGGCGTAAAGCAGATGTGGTGCCTATATTTAAAAAGGGAGCTAGATCACAACCGGGAAATTACAGACCTGTAAGCCTGACTTCAATAGTAGGGAAACTACTTGAAGGTTTAATACGGGATAATATTCAGGAATACCTAATGGAAAACAAAATTATTAGTAATAGTCAGCATGGATTTATGAAGGATAGATCTTGCTGTCATCACTCACAGGTTTTTTACCTCCCACAACGGACACTGACTGAGCTCTATTCCAATTGCCTGATTTTGGGGCGTTCTTGTAAGTTCCCATTGCATCTGTGTGTTCCATGATGTTTGCTCACTAAATCCATTTGTTGTCCTTTCAATCCGTGCAGCAATTCTTTATTGTCCTCTCTCCATGTCCCCATTATAGTTATAGGGTTATCATAATTTCATCACACAGTGTTGCACTATCATCTGTGTGATGCTTTGTCCCTTTATGTTCACCCGGTGTACTGCGCTCCCTGACTTCTCGACACTGCAACTAGTAAAGGATCAACAAGGAAGATCCATTGAAGGTTGAGCTACAATTGAACACTGGTTGTATATTTTATTTTCTCCTTTTTTCTTTTTATTGTTGCCTCACCCTTATTGTTGGTTCACCATTGTATGCCATTTTTCCCTACCTGGAACACCCTCAGGAGTGCCGGGTGATTTCCGTGTTCTTTTATCAAACGGGCAATGGATGGAAGGGAAGTAAACATAATTATGCCCCTTTACAAAGCACTAGTAAGACCACACCTTGAATATGGAGTACAATTTTGGGCACCAAATCCTAAGAAAAGACATTATGGAACTAGAGAGAGTGCAGAGAAGAGCCACAAAATTAATAAAGGGGATGGACAATCTAACTTATGAGGAGAGGCTAGCTACAGATGCAGCAACGAGTATTAGAACTCTGCCTGGGTATTTTCTGGGGCAGTCCCACAGTAAATGCCTCAACATTGCCTCAATATTTCTGTGAGATTCTTAATGGCCCATAGGATTAACACAGCAGGGGGTCCCTGCAAACTGAATGGGACAGCAGGGACGCCTGCTGTGTCAATCCGATGGGCCATTAAGAATCTCATAGAAATGTTGAGGCAATTACTGTGAGATACCCCAGAATCTCCAAGGAATTTCTCCGGTAAGCGTTCTAATACTGGTGGCTGCATCAGTAAATTAGTTTTAGTTACATTGGAAAAGAGGCGTCTAAGAGGGGATATGATAACTATATACAGTACAAATATATTCGGGGACAATACAAGGAGCTTTCAAAAGAACTATTCATCCCACGGGCAGTACTAAGGACTCGGGGCCATCCCTTAAGGTTGGAGGAAAGGAAATTTCACCAGCAACAAAGGAAAGGGTTCTTTACAGTAAGGGCAGTTAAAATGTGGAATTCATTACCCATGGAGACTGTGATGGCAGATACAATAGATTTGTTCAAAAAAAGGTTAGATATCTTTTTAGATGGGAAAGGTATACAGGGATATACCAAATAAGTATACAGTACATGGGAAGGATGTTGATCCAGGGATTAATCCAATAGCCAATTCTTGGAGTCAGGAAGGAATTAATTTTTCCACTTAATGGGGTTTTTTGTTTGCCTTCCTCTGGATCAATAAGTAAGTATAGATATAGGATAAAGTATCTGTTGTCTAAATTTAGCATAGGTTGAACTGTATGGACCTACGCCTTTTTTCAACCTCATCTACTATGTAACTATGTAAGTTACAATAAAAGCCAGACAAACACTCCGGGTATCAACGTTTTATTTAAACACCTGAAATCTTGACCCTCCGCCTGCAGTTTGGGAAAGGCAGAGGTTTTGGGATCTGTGTGTGTGGGGTTTGCTGTGTCTGGGGAGACCCCTAAATGTTCTGTGTGACCCCTAAATGTTCACTCTGTGTTTGGGAAGACCCCTAAATGTTCCCCAGTGTTGCTCGCTTCAAAATAACCCAGAAAAGTAGCCTTGAGCCCTCGGTGACAGGGCGCTATGCCCAGAGGGACTTGGCTCCCCTCACCTGTGAGTGTGGACTGCGTCCCCCCTGGCCTCTCCCCCCCTCTGGCAGCAGGGCTGACGTGGCAGGGGGAAGGGTCAGGGAGGTTAGAAATAGACAGAGGCAGGGGCACGGGGTCAGTCTGCACCCGGGCATGAGGTTCCCGCCCACTCTGCCCTTTAATGTGAATACTGTTAAATATGTTGTTTGTACGTGTTTAAAATAAAAAAAGGAATAAATAAATAACTAGAATTTATACTGAGTTTGTGTTAGTAACTCCCTTAACTTCTCCGACAGCTGTTGAGTTCCCCTTTGGCGCTTAACGTGTTAGAAACACGTGTCACTATTTCTCTGCATTAATTTGCAGGTCATTGGAAGAGTTGCACAGTGACAGCAATTTGTACACTCACCATCTTCGCCCGAGGCGGCTCCTCCTTTTCAGCCATTGTTTGCTCCTCCTGGCTGAATTGCGGCTGCGGTCTTATCCCCTCTCTGCCTCCGATCTGTATGAAGGACAATGCTTTTAGAGATATTCTGGGCCCTTCCAACTCCCCAATCGGACCCTTCCTCTCCCTGACCTTGCAGCGCACAGTATTACCTGCTATGATGCCTCTCAGCATACCATGGTAACTCATTCTGAACATACATGTGTCCTTTCTACATGTTACTAAGCTCGTATGACCAGGGCCGCAGACAGGTTTCCTGGGGCCCAGGACTAGAGCTTCCACCGGGGCCCCCCACCCACGTGTTGGCGACATTGCGAGCACCCTCTACCCCCATTTTCTCTTACACTGACCCCTTCTCACACACCACCTCGCTCTCTCATCCCCCTCTTACACTCCCACCTCTGTCTGTCAGTCTCCCCTTCTCTCTTACACCCCTCTGTCTCAAACTCCCCCCTCTGATCCCACACTACATAACCCCAATCCCCAGTACACTCACACAATAAGTCCCCTCCCCAAATACACACACATACACAGTAAGCGCCCCTTCCCAAATACACAAACACAATACGCACCCCCCCCCCCAAATTAACAATGGCACAAATAAATTAGCTTATAACTAAAAATTCGTAGAGCGTTGGATCCCTTTTTTACTGACCCCTCCTCAAATACACACACATACTGTACAGAGTAAGCGCACCTTCCCAAATACACACACACACACACACACACACAATAAGCCCCCCTTCCTACAGTACATACGCACACATACACAGTAAGTGCCCCTTCCCAAATACACACACACACACAATAAGCCCCCCTTCCCAAATACACACACACACACACACACACACACACACACACACACACACACACACACACACACACACACACACACACACAATAAAGACCCCTCCTGAAATACACACACACTAAGCCCACTCCTCAAAGGTTGTCCTTTAATCAGATCTTACCCGGGGTGTCTCTCTCCCTGGGGAAAGTGCGCCTTTACGCTGGGAGGCTCCTTCCGCTCTGAAATGTCCAAGTATCCGCTCTACAAGTAGCTCACGTTGGGAGGAAACTCCTTGCAGACGCAGTCAGCAGCTGTGCAGGTTATTGCAGTCAGCAGCAAGCGATAACAGCACAAGCCCAGTGACACAGGGCTCAGGTACAGGGCGGTTGGGCTGTAACCACGGAAATCAGGTAGCACATAAACATGGCATTTTTTGAGCTGTAGAATGATGATGTGCGTCACATTCTGGGCTCAGCCCCTGAGCTCTCTCAGCTGCCGCCCTCCCTCCAACTCCTGCCTCTGGCACCCTGAACGAGGCCTTATGGCGGCGCGCGGTCCGACGCTTTAGGCCTTCAGCAGAGGTCGGCAACCTGTGGCCCCCGAGCCGCACGCGGCTCTTTCCGCCCCTACTCGCGTCTCTCTGCAGGTTGCCGACCCACAGCTGCTGCCTCTCCCCCTCACTATCCTGCGGCAAACCTAATATGATCCACAGAGGGGGCCTGCTGGGAGGTGTCCGTGCCGGTGCCTGACTGGTAGAAGGGAGGTTCCCCTGACAGGCACCTCTGTGGGCACCTTTCAGCAGGCAGCTCGGCAGGCCCCCTCCACAGGCCTCTAACAGGCCCCCTCCCTCCTCCAGGGCAGCAGCTCACTCAGATCCTCTCTCCCCTATCACTGTCCCCCCTCTCTCTCATCCACTATCCCTGTCCCCTCTCTCTCTCATCCACTATTCCTGTCCCCCCTCTCTCTCATCCACTATCCCTGTCCCCCCTCTCTCTCATCCACTATCCCTGTCCCCTCTCTCTCTCATCCACTATCCCTGTCCCCCTCTCTCTCTCATCCCCTATCCCTGTCCCCTCTCTCTCTCATCCACTATCCCTGTCCCCCCTCTCTCTCATCCACTATCCCTGTCCCCTCTCTCTCTCATCCACTATCCCTGTCCCCTCTCTCTCTCATCCACTATCCCTGTCCCCTCTCTCTCTCATCCACTATCCCTGTCCCCCCTCTCTCTCATCCACTATCCCTGTCCCCCCTCTCTCTCATCCCCTATCCCTGTCCCCCCTCTCTCTCATCCCCTATCCCTGTCCCCCCTCTCTCTCATCCCCTATCCCTGTCCCCCCTCTCTCTCATCCCCTATCCCTGTCCCCCCTCTCTCTCATCCCCTATCCCTGTCCCCCCTCTCTCTCATCCACTATCCCTGTCCCCCCTCTCTCTCATCCACTATCCCTGTCCCCCCTCTCTCTAATCCACTATCCCTGTCCCCTCTCTCTCTCATCCACTATCCCTGTCCCCTCTCTCTCTCATCCACTATCCCTGTCCCCTCTCTCTCTCATCCACTATCCCTGTCCCCTCTCTCTCTCATCCACTATCCTTGTCCCCTCTCTCTCTCATCCACTATCTCTGTCCCCTTTCTCTCTCTCACTCATCCCCTATCCCTGTCCCCCCTCTCTCTCATCCCCTATCCCTGTCCCCTCTCTCTCTCATCCACTATCCCTGTCCCCTCTCTCTCATCCACTATCCCTGTCCCCCCTCTCTCTCATCCACTATCCCTGTCCCCTCTCTCTCTCATCCACTATCTCTGTCCCCTTTCTCTCTCTCACTCATCCCCTATCCCTGTCCCCCCTTTCTCATCCAATATCCCTACCCCCCCTCTATCTCTCATCCACTATTTCTGTTCCCCCTCTCTCTCTCATCCACTATCCCTGTCCCCCCTTTTTCATCCAATATCCATGTCCCCTCTCTATCTCTCATCCACTATTTCTGTTCCCCCTCTCTCTCTCATCCACTATCCCTGTTCCCGTCTCATCCAATATCCCTGTCCCCCCTCTCTCTCTCTCATCCACTATCCCTGTTCCCCCTCTCTCTCATCCACTATCCCTGTTCCGCCTCTCTCCCTCTCATCCAATATCCCTGTCCTCCCTCTCTCCCACTATCCCTGCCTCTCTCTCTCATCCAATATCCCTGTCCCCTCTCTCCCAATATCCCTGTCCCCTCTCATCCACTATCCCTGTCCCCCCTCTCTCCCACTGCCCCCTCTCTCTCTCATCCAATATCCCTTCTCTCTCTCATCCACTATCCCTGCCTCCCCCCTCTCGCTCTCCCCTCTCTCCCCTGCTCCCCCTTCTCCTCACCTTCCTCCCCTCCCTCTTCTCTCCTTCCTCTCCCTCTGTCTCTCCCAATATCTCGTTTTCCCACCCCTAAGGAACACACACAGTGCGCTGTGCAGTGGGGGGTTTAATGGGGGGAGGAGGGTGGGGGGGTGAGATGTGGGGATTACAAAGGTAAATTGGGGGGGATTAATCGGGGGGGGGGGAGGCTGCTCCTTAAATTTGTCCTGGGCCCCATGATTTCTATTGGCGGATATATTCCAATAAAGAATTTCACTTGTGAGCACATTCACATGTCTTAGACAGGTCTGCAACCCTAATTCTTTATGGGACTCTTATCTCCGTTGGAACCTCACAGGTTTATATATTCTACTCTAATTACGGGTTGCCAAGCAACCAACTGGCTATAAATATCAGGAGCCTTGTCCATTCAGTATCAGCCCTTTGAGAAAGTCGCCCTCTGGTGACGAAACGCGCCAGGGATTCCAATTGCGCAATTACGTCATTGCGACGCTGCGCACGCGCACGAGGCAGCATTGAAGCGCGAGATCTACATTGCGGCCATTCAAGTGGGAGAGGCGAACTACGGGACCATATGGACTGAATCTTTGTTGGCGAATTACACC
Organism: Ascaphus truei; assembly: GCF_040206685.1. Taxonomy (NCBI): domain Eukaryota; kingdom Metazoa; phylum Chordata; class Amphibia; order Anura; family Ascaphidae; genus Ascaphus; species Ascaphus truei. The sequence continues at coordinate 592,156 of NW_027455043.1, forward strand.
ACTGGCCTCCTGTGAACATCATCATCTCCACGCAGCCCTGAGGGAGCTAAGACTTGTGGACGTTTGCAGTGCAGAGACCGGATGGTGGTGATTTATTCACACATTGTTTTATTTGAATTTTACTCTTGTGAGTGTAATTCTCCCCCCCCCTTCCCATCCCTTTTAACATTAAATCAACAATATTACGCTATGGGGCATGCGCTCTCTCTTCTTTCTCTTTTATATATATATATATATATATATATATATATAGTGTTCGACAAATCACCCAAAAATCTACTCGTCCAACCAAAAAATCTACTCGCCACCTAGTCCCGCCCCCAGTCCCGCCCCCAACCCCGCTTTAAAATAAAACATATGAATAAAATCCATTTAAATGACAAATATATTTATTGTATTACATTATACTACAATTAGCCCTTGTTACGTGTGTGTGTGTCTGTGTAAATGTCGATCTAGAAATAAAAGCCAGGTGTGAATGACTAGTTTTCTGAACCCCTTAATCAGTGTCTGGATGCCCCCGCTTCACAATATCTAAAGCAGAAATCCCGCCTGGGATCTTACCGGATCCGTAGTCCCTCAATGTCCAGGTACCCTCATTCCCGCAATGTTATACATTGGAGGGGAGGTTCGTGTAGAACGGCCTCCTATGGCGCTGAGGATGAAGAATGGAATAAAGTCTTGTACAGTGGTTTGTTATGTGGAATACCTCAGAGAAGGGAACAAGAAATAGACAGAAAACACCACAATAGTGTATTACCCTTGAGACAACAATGGCCGTGGTGGACACGATACAAAGAGCATTTATTGGTTAAAACAATTGTAACCTCAATTGATATAAAACATGTAATGAATTAATAAACAGTAGACTATTCTCCTGTTGAACAAGAAGATTGTTCTCCTGCTGAATAAGAAAAGGCTCCCAAGCGCTTGTGCTTAAGGAAGCTACGTTGCTCCGCCGTGTGGTAAAACTGAAATCCTACTCACCGTCCATGAGAAGGTTTTTGGCCATCCAGGGACACCGTAGCTGTGCACATCAGACGGTGACGTCAGCAGGAGGAGACGTTTGGAAAATACTCTGTTGGCAGCAAAACCACGAGGACTGCAGGAGATCTCCCTGCACTAACGGACGTTCTGCACCCCACGGCGAGCGGCTATCCCTGGCAAAGACCCCGAACCACTGCACATGTCCTACTCATGGACGGTGAGTAGGATTTCAGTTTTACCACACGGCGGAGCAACGTAGCTTCCTTAAGCACAAGCGCTTGGGAGCCTTTTCTTATTCAGCAGGAGAACAATCTTCTTGTTCAACAGGAGAATAGTCTACTGTTTATTAATTCATTACATGTTTTATATCAATTGAGGTTACAATTGTTTTAACCAATAAATGCTCTTTGTATCTTGAAGGTAGAAAAAACAGGATATTCAGCGCTCGTGCTGTATGATGGTGTGGATGATCCCTTTGCAGCATGTACATAAAGCGTCTCCCCAGAAACTCTCAAATCTAGGTGAACCCCCCTTAAAAAGGGGGGAGGGCACCCTGAAATACAAGATAATAAAAAATGCATAAATGCGCACCAGGGATTAGTGGAAGGTAATTTATTAAAAATACACACAAACTCTGAGGGGTTCAGAACAGCTGTGCAGCTGGACGGCTAAGTACTACCCAGGAGAACATCTGATGGTGACTAAACCCTAAGCCGCACAGTATACAATAATCCTGACGAAGTACTTGGTACGAATAACGGGGCCTGTAACTCCTGAAGTAGGGTGTCCTCGGACCTGAAAACAATGAGGTTCAGCTCGGGAGACCCCCTGCTCATGTACACTATTATTAAAATGTTTTTATTTAGTGTACGATCGCCTGTAACAGTCTTGCATGGAGATAGCAAATCTCCATGCAAATGTTACAGGTGGCTTTTTTTTTCTATCAGCTAGCGAACGGAAAGGTTCAGAACGCTAGCAGGGGGAAAAAAGCAACTCGTACGCTGTGGCTGTTTTGAGCTATTTTGAGCAGGTACGTTAAAAAATGGCCTCAAGGCCTTAGTGCATCGCGTTCCCGGCTTCACTTTTTAACGGACCTGCTTTTTGGCCAAATCAGAACGCAAAGCCATTGAGCTTAGTGCATAGCCCCTAGAGAGAGAGAGACAGACACAGAGAGAGACAGACACAGAGAGAGACAGACACAGAGAGAGAGAGACACAGAGAGAGACAGACACAGAGAGAGACAGACACAGAGAGAGACAGACACAGAGAGACAGTCACAGAGAGAGAGAGACACAGAGAGAGAGAGACAGACACAGAGAGAGAGAGACAGAGAGAGAGAGAGACAGACACAGAGAGAGACAGACACACTCACTCACAGACACACTCACTCACAGACACACTCACACAGACACACACTCACAGACACACTCACAGATACAGACACTCACAGACACTCACAGACACACACACAGTCACTCAGTCACTCAGTCTGTCACACACACACACTCACCGGGTCGCACGTGGCAGCAGTGAGGCCTCTGCACAGCAGTGGGCCCTCCACACGGCAGCGGGGCGTCTGCAAGGCAGGGGGGGTCACACATCGCAGCGGGGGCCTCCGCAAGGCAGCAGGGCTCTCTGCAAGGGGCCGACGGGTCCGCCCCCCGAAGCGGCCGACGCCGCAGCATGCTCCCCCACCGAAGCGAACCCCCTTCAGAGGCGGACACCCCCGGGGAGCAAGCGGGGATCGAGCAGGAGATCAGGGGCAGGAGGCGCGCACGGGGGAAGATGGGTTGGCGCTTCCCCCTCCATATCAAGTTGGGAGCGGATGGGGGCTGGGTTGCGCACGGGGCTTGTGTTGGCGCTTCCCCCTCCGTCCCACGTGGGGAGCGGGGGGGAGGGATGCGGGGAGGCTGGGTTGCTGGGGGGAACAGGCAGCGGGCCCACAGGCAGCGCAGAGGGCAGGACACCCTGCTTGCCCTGTGCATGCGCGCCGGGACAACGGAAATCCCTGCCATCTTTTTCAACTTTTTTTTAAATGTAATTAACTGGCGCCCGGCCGGGCCCCCCCTGACTCACGGGAGGAGATCAGGGGCAGGAGGGGGAGGAGATCAGGAGGGGGAGGAGAACAGGGGAAGGGGCTCTTCCCCGCGTTAACCCAATCAGGGAGGGGGATTATTTATTTATTTTAAAAAAATAAAAAATTGGCACGAGCAGGGGAATTCATAGAGCACGGCTCGCCAGCGGCCTATATCCACTCGCCATGGGCGACTGGTTATCATTATTTGTCGAACACCGTATATAAATATATATATATATATACACACACACATACATATATATATATATATATATATATGCAAATACAACTGTATGCTCATCTGCATGTCTTAGGCAGGTCTGCAACCCCGCCTTTCCCCATTATCACCCAGCATACAGCACTTCCACTGCAGCAAGGGATTCTGGGAAATGACATGCAAATGAGCACACAGTGTCACTTTTTGCCTCAAAAACCATTTTTAACATGGTTCCCTATAGGCTTAAGCTTGCTGCATGGTCACAGCTTTGAGCACAGCCAGGGTTAAGGTGCATAACCAAAAAACCACCCACAGACAGCTGTTTCGACCTTAATGGGTCTCATCAGTGTGGGGTTGCAGACCTGCCTAAGACATGCAGATGAGCATACAGTTGTATTTGCATATTTGCTTTCCTGTGGAGGGTTTTTGTCACTTTTTCTACTCACCATAACTTAACTCAGTATTATGGTATATATATATATATACACTGTATATATATATATATACACACACACACATATATATGTATATATTTATATATATATATATATATATATATAATCAAAAAATAAATAGATGATACAGTTCTCTGGCTAACAAAATGCTTTTATTTTTGTGAGCTTTCGGGATACACTGATCTCTTCTTCCGGCGATGTTACAAGGAATGAAGCAAGCAAAGGGTATACTTAAAAACAGTGTCTCTTGGAATGTTATCTGTGCTTGTCCCTCCCCCGTGTGTGGATGAGATGTATGGCTAGAGGTGTTAAATGGTTCCTGAAAGTTAGTGATGTAAGAGTGTGTGTGTATCTGTGTGAATATAAATGAATGGAGAGTCCACAGTGTATACAGTGCTTTACAAAAGGTGTGTGGAGTGAGAGTTAATATAAATGGTGTGGGTAGGTGTGGAAATGTGAGAGATTGTAGCATAACTAAAAGTGTGTGTAGAAACTATGTGGTCCCTATTGGTGTATAGGGATGGAAAAACAAGGAGTATTAGTATGTGTAAGAGACAGCTGTGTGTGCGTACATATAGCCCAGTATGTACAGACATGGCCTATAGCGCTCATGGGAAGAGAGTTCACTTGTGTCAGTAATGACTCATAAAATTTCGATCTCTGTTTAGACCACCGCTAAGTGTCCCGAACAGTTGCATAAATTTGTATTCATGCAACCGTCTCTCTTTCGGTGTTTTAAGATTGCCTTTGAGTATGGCCACCTTCAGATCGTTCATCTTATGGCCAGAGTCAGAGAAATGTTCGCCGACAGGACTGTCTCTTGTTCCGCGTGTGATGCTGTGGCGATGCAGGTTCATTCTCTTGTTTAGCCCCTGCCCAGTCTCACCTATTTAGTAGCAGCCCCCTGAGCATTTCATGCACATGATGAGGTACACGACATTGCTGGAGGAACAGGTGAACCTTCTTCTGATTTTGTATTCCCGATTCCTGTTCGGTATTTGTATTGTGTCCGCTGTGTAGAGCATTGCGCAGGTTTTGCATCTTGCGTCCTGGCATGGTTTCGTCCCGCATTCAGTTGTAGTGCTGAATACTTTACTCCTCACCATAATATTCTTGAGATTATGAGGTTGCCTGTATGATAATAAGGGTGCTTCAGGGAAGACCTGTTGCAGTCTTGTATCTTCCTGGAAGATGGGTTGTAGTTCCCTGGCGATCTTGCATAGGGCTCCTAGGTGTGGGTTATATGTGACCACCAAAGGTACCCTGTCACTTGTCTCTTTCTGTTTGTATTCAAGGAGATCACTTCTTGGTATTCTGGTGGCTTTGTGAATTTGCTGGTCTACAATTCTGCGGTTATATCCACGGTTTATAAAATCTGATCTCAAGGCTTTAATCCGCTGGTCTCTGTCTGCTGTGTCGGAGCATATCCGAGTTGTATCGTATGGCTTGACTGAAGATGGTTGCATGTTTGGTGTGTGTCGGGTGGAAGCTGTTGTCCCTCAAATAGCTGGCTCTGTCTGTAGGTTTGCGGTATACAGAAATCTGTAGTTGGTTGTTCTTTATAGTAATGGGGGTGTCTAGGAAATGTACTTCATCTGGGGAATGGGTGAGTTTGAGGTTGATTGTCGGGTGGAACGTATTGAAGTTGTCATAGAAATGTAGGAGATCCTGTTCGCCAGAGGTCCAAATCAGGAGGATGTTTTCGATGTAGCGAAGGTATATAAGGGGTTTCAAGTGACAGGTGGAAAGAAAGTCACTTTCCAGTTTTGCGCAGAACAGATTGGTATACTGTGGCGCCATCCGAGTACCCACAGCGGTCCCGGTTGTCTGGAGGTATGTGTCATTTCCAAATATATATATATATATATATATATATATATATATATATATGAAAGAAAAAAGAAAAGAAAACAGGCGCACACCTAGTGCATTAAAGTTTACCAATAATTTTATGGAACAATTAAAACCAGACAAATGCCCACTCACAAGTAAAGCGATATTTGAAAGCAGTTATGAGATTGGCCCTCATAAGCCAGTGGTGCCGTTCGAGCCTGTAATGGTGTCCTCTCGTGCGCGGTCTCCTTCTACCGGAAGTGACGCTCACCCGGTCTGGTGTCCCGCACAAAACGGAAGTCCCTCCAGGAAACCGAGGCCTCTCCTGACTGCCTCTAGCTGCTGCACCACCAATCAAGCCAAACGATGTGTCCACTGAACTGCTTTACCGAGCCTCCCACAAGCTGCGTTCCTCTCAGTCTGCTCTCAGTGGGACAAATGTCTGCTCTGCTCTAGCCACGCCCTACGCGTTTCGTCATCGATGATGACTTCTTCAGGGCGTACCCATTGGTTGTATCCCCACAGTATTTATAGTAAGGTTCATTTGCAAACATAATTAAAAACAATTAATCAATTACAACATTAATAAAACACTTTAAACTAGTTCATTGGTACAATTACTAATACTACACTGATCACAAAGGACAAGTTCTAAGGACCACACTGTACTATTGGAGAATTTCATAGCTCATAAGATGTTGACAAATATATATGGGTAGAAAAAATGAATATTGTACTGAAACTACCTATTTGTGCAATAGAGATAATTGATAATTGTATTAAATCAACAAGTAGTGCCATATAAATGTGTGGCTACTAATTGAATTAGCAAGTACTTACTAGTTGGATAGAATTAACCTTACTTCATGACAATAGATGACAATTAGTTGTGATTCTATTCACAAAACATGATTGGCAATTTGGAACAAGAGTTAATTGAGAGATCCCAAGAATTGGAGAATACTATCAAAACTGAATACCATCAATTAACCCCTTTATAATATGTTAAGCAAACAATGTGCTACATAAATTAAACAAATCAGGTCTTAGGGCATGGTATAATACCTGTTGAATGATCCATTTATGATTGATAGCAATTGGAGTCAGAGGTGGAGCAAAGAAGATGGTTTCAGCAAGAACAGAAGAATGCTCAGAAAGGCTAGCAATGAAGTGATGAAGTGACTATGTATAAATGGGTGTCTGATATATTGTATGATATATGTGATATTAAATGATAATGTGTTTGTGATGTATTAATAAAGTGAAATGGAAAAATACATTGAAAAAATAAATAAATAATAATGTGAAGAAAAGATGTTAAAGTGATTGGATAATGTGTACAGTATGTGTAGGTGATTGTCCAAATATTTGAAATAAATGTGAAGTTAATGATATGAATGAATGTATAACCTCTATTGGTGATGACGTGTGAAATGTATAAAAAAGTGAAAAATAGGGTAAATTATTAAAGTATTAAAGTAAAAAAAAAATATATATGTTGAGACCTGTTCTGGACTCAGACACATCCGCAGTACAATGCATTATTGGGAATGTATATAGCCATAATGGAATGCAATGCAATAAATGCCTCAAAAAATTCTGTGAAGGATGAATATTTTAAAGAGTTGACATGTCACCATAGTTCAGAGGGAGTGCCGAAGCACTCAAACCAGACCTCCGAAGGATCACCCACCTGGAGTGATCACACTATGGTGCTAATGTCTATGTGATCATTATGTCCCCTTGGGTGCAAAGTATCTAGAATATACATCCAATAGGTCTCCCTCATACACAATCTTTTGAAACGATCACCACCCATAAATGTAGGGGGAATGAACTCGATCCCCATAACTCGTAAGGACCTAGGATCTTTCGAATGTTCATTACAGTAGTGGCGGGAGAGATTGTGTGTTTGACACCCATTGATTATATTTCTTCGATGCTCTAAAAACCTCGTGCTTAGGGCCCTTGATGTACGGCCTACATATTGTAGACCGCACTCACATGATATTAGATAGATGACATAGTCACTAAGGCAGTTGATATATTCTGCTATATCATGTGATGTCCCATTGGAATAAGATTTAAATTTATTGGTTTTTATCAAATGTTTGCACGTTAAGCATCTACTTCTCCCGCATCCAAAGTTTCCCTTAACCCTAATGGGAACAGATCCATCCACTCTAGAATTGTTGACTAGCTTAGAGGTTTTTAATTTGCTCGGAGCAATTAATGTTTTTATACTCCTTGCTTTCCTGAAGATCACAGGAGCATGTGTTGGCAACAGGTGACCAATCTCTGGATCGCTGACCAAGATGTTCCAATGGTCATTTATTACTTTCTTAATTTGTTTGGCAGACTGATTGAACTGTGTAATAAACTGAGGTACAGAACCTGTAGAGTTAACCTTATTTTTTGATATTGTTTTACTTTTGGATTTCTCCAATAAGGACGCGCGATCCAGTAAACTGGCATCTGAAAATGATTTGTTAACAACTGCCATATCATAGCCTTTTTCCTTGAACTTCATTGAAAGATCTGTACCCTGGGTATAAAAGTCTATGTCCATTGAACAGTTGCGTCTTAATCTGTAGAACTGACTTTTTGGCACATTGTCTAACCATTTTTTATAATGATTGCTACCATATTGTAGGTAGCTGTTCGCAGCCACTGTTTTAAAGTGTGTTTTAGTATGAATGACATCTTGAGGACCCACAAATAACTCTAAATCCAAAAATACTATGGTATCTGGGTGTGTAATATATGTGAATTTTAACCCCATATTGTTATCATTAAAGGCTTCCAAAATCTCCTCCAGGGACCCCCTCTCACCATCCCAAATGATAAGGATATCATCTATGTAGCGGCCATAGTAAACCAAACCCGCCCCCAGCGCAGCGTTCCCCCAAACATGGGTACTCTCCCACAGTCCCATGTAGAGGTTAGCATAGCTGGGAGCAAATTTGGCCCCCATGGCCGTTCCACAGATTTGCAAATAATACGTGTTTCCAAATAGAAAATAATTGTGATTCAACATAAATTTAATGCATGCTAATAGGAAAAACCTGTGTGAAGAGTGCAACTCGGGATCTAACTCTAAAAAGTGACTAATTGCCTCGATACCTTTTAAGTGCTCAATACAGGTGTAAAGTGAGGATACATCACATGTAGCCCAGTGATAGGTATCCTTCCACTTGATGTCAGAGATGGAGTCAATGACATGCAACGTGTCCCGTATGTAAGAACGCAATTTGATGACATGGGGTTGTAAATAATAATCCACATATTGGGACACGTTGGATGTCATCGAGCCAATCCCTGACACAATAGGCCTCCCAGGTGGTTTAACTATATCTTTGTGCAATTTAGGAATGTGATAGAAAATAGGGGTTCTAGGGTGTTTAATGTATAAAAATTTGTGTTCCAATTTTGAAATAATCCCTTCAGTGAATGCGCCCCGGAGAAGATATCGGAACTCCACCTGATAACCCTCTAAAGGGTCCTCAATAAGAGTCTGATACGATGTTGTATCAAGGAGGAGGCGATGGGCCTCACAGAGGTAGTCTGCCCTATCCTGCAGGACAATCGCCCCCCCCCTGTCAGCTTGGCGAACAATTAAATCACCATTACTTTTTATGTTTTGCAATGCCAAATTTTCTTCTTTTGTAAGGTTGTTGTATTTCAGTTCCACATTATCAAGACACAACTGTTCTAAGTCCCTCAGGACTACTGTATAGAATGTTTCAATGAAATTGCCCTTTGATTGATAAGGGAAGTATGTTGATTTAGGGACAAATGGTGACGATTTACATTTCAGTGAAGTACCCTGATCTAAATCAATTGGGCTTAGATAGGAGTCTAAACATATATTTGAACCTTCCTCATGTATAGTGATGTCCAATAATGAGTTATTGGCTAGATCCTGGTTATCAAGTGCAGATCTTTTTATGGATGGACCCATTAGTTTTCCAGTAACATTACCATATTGTGAGTTGTTTATTTGGTCTGATTCTACTAAGAATGATGTCAGGGCATTTATACATTCTTTTTCTTGTGTATTAAATTGCAATTCCGAATGGTCATCTCCTTTCAGGGTGAAATGTCGCATCAATGTTAACTTGCGGATGTATCTATTCAGATCCACGAACAGGTCAAACCTATTGGGTGTACTATTTGGAGCATATGAAAGTCCTTTAGAAAGAAGTGATAAATGATGTGGAGTGAGTATGTGTGAGGAAAGGTTGTAAATACCGTGTTTATGTGGTGTAGCTGCCAACATCTTTATTTTCTTCTGTCCTTGCTTCTTCGCTCCTCCTCTGACTCCCCTGAATCTCTTTTTCTTCGGGGTAATTGTGAATTCTGTTTCTCCCAAAGTGGATATCTCTTTTCTTTTTCTCTCTGTTCTAAAAAAGAAGAAGTGGATTGATGTGATTTGTCAGGTGAAACATGATTTATTAAATTAGAAACCTTACTGGTAGTTTTTGATCTAGCTCCTTCCCTATGTTCCACTGCAATTTGTTCATGGGAATCCCCATTATCCTCACAACCGTCCCCCAAAACAGAGTACCGATTGGAGGTGGAACAACTTGCAGTGGAAGCTGTAGGAGTGACCTTATCCTTCCTATCCATCCTAGCTTCTTTAATTAAAGTGATGATTTCATTTTTTTCTTTCTCATTGGATGTAGGTTTCTTATTTATTTTGGAATCTCTATTCTCCTGTCTATAACCTGAGTTTGATCTACCATACCTACGGTATTGGAAAGAATCACCCTTCCTTCTCCAATTCCTTACTCAATCATTTGCATAATCATCTTTATCACGTTTATCACATTTATTTCAAATATTTGGACAATCACCTACACATACACATTATCCAATCACTTTAACATCTTTTCTTCACATTATTATTTATTTATTTTTTCAATGTATTTTTCCATTTCACTTTATTAATACATCACAAACACATTATCATTTAATATCACATATATCATACAATATATCAGACACCCATTTATACATAGTCACTTCATCACTTCATTGCTAGCCTTTCTGAGCATTCTTCTGTTCTTGCTGAAACCATCTTCTTTGCTCCACCTCTGACTCCAATTGCTATCAATCATAGATGGATCATTCAACAGGTATTATACCATGCCCTAAGACCTGATTTGTTTAATTTATGTAGCACATTGTTTGCTTAACATATTATAAAGGGGTTAATTGATGGTATTCAGTTTTGATAGTATTCTCCAATTCTTGGGATCTCTCAATTAACTCTTGTTCCAAATTGCCAATCATGTTTTGTGAATAGAATCACAACTAATTGTCATCTATTGTCATGAAGTATGGTTAATTCTATCCAACTAGTAAGTACTTGCTAATTCAATTAGTAGCCACACATTTATATGGCACTACTTGTTGATTTAATACAATTATCAATTATCTCTATTGCACAAATAGGTAGTTTCAGTACAATATTCATTTTTTCTACCCATATATATTTGTCAACATCTTATGAGCTATGAAATTCTCCAATAGTACAGTGTGGTCCTTAGAACTTGTCCTTTGTGATCAGTGTAGTATTAGTAATTGTACCAATGGACTAGTTTAAAGTGTTTTATTAATGTTGTAATTGATTAATTGTTTTTAATTATGTTTGCAAATGAACCTTACTATAAATACTGTGGGGATACAACCAATGGGTACGCCATGAAGAAGTCATCATCGATGACGAAACGCGTAGGGCGTGGCTAGAGCAGAGCAGACATTTGTCCCACTGAGAGCAGACTGAGAGGAACGCAGCTTGTGGGAGGCTCGGTAAAGCAGTTCAGTGGACACATCGTTTGGCTTGATTGGTGGTGCAGCAGCTAGAGGCAGGCAGGCGAGGCCTCGGTTTCCTGGAGGGACTTCCGTTTTGTGCGGGACACCAGACCGGGTGAGCGTCACTTCCGGTAGAAGGAGACCGCGCACGAGAGGACACCATTACAGGCTCGAATGGCACCACTGGCTTATGAGGGCCAATCTCATAACTGCTTTCAAATAACGCTTTACTTGTGAGTGGGCATTTGTCTGGTTTTAATTGTTCCATAAAATTATTGGTAAACTTTAATGCACTAGGTGTGCGCCTGTTTTCTTTTCTTTTTTCTTTTGTAGGTATTCCTAGGGAGTTGTGATCCCTTATAAACGGGCTGCCTTACCTGGATGCATTCATTTGGAACAGGACTCTGTGACTTTTAAGGTTTTATAAGTTTTTTGGAAAAAAGTTTTTATTTTCATTTTTTCATATTTTTTATATTTTATATTTCATTCAAGATATTTTTTGTATTACAACACACATTTTTTTTCCAGAAGCATTTTTAACAATTTTGTTATGTACACTTTGTATTAAAGTTATTACACATTTTATCTTAGAATTACATAGGGTTTTTTAATTATATTATTTCACCTTAGCCACCCCATAGGTTGTATCAACGCAGTTGGCTACTTATTCACAGTCAGGCAGGTTGTTGCATTAGGCGCTCCTTTACCATTTCTGTTTTGTTTTGATATATATATATATATATATATATATATATATATATATATGAAACAAAAAGAAGACGGCGCTGCTCCCATAGTATAATACTGTAAATAGATAATTTATTGATAAATGCTGCTAGATTACAGACACTTACAATAGATAAAAAGGTCATAATCAGTGGTTAAAATGATCTTGGTGCATCACCCGCTATTCCATCTGTGTGCCGATCCAAGTGCAGCTGGTCTGGTAAGCTCCCGTTGCGGACGCCAGGAACGTGCGCGCGCACTCAATCTCTTCCTGGTATTCAAGTCTCGCGATAGCTGGTCACCGGGTAGTAGCACAGGATCCAGGCACAGTTCAATAAGCACACTGTGCACTGCTCCAATACAGGAATGGAATGGCGCCAAAATAATGACGAATATACTTCTGATGTATTAAAGTCTAATATTTTCTCTTTCCCTACGCGTTTCGTCGCTTCATGCGACTTCCTCAGGGGTTAACACTAAACTGTTGGAGAACCACATATATAGCTAAATACGTGATTAAATGATTCAAGGCACATGGGTAATAATTAGATAATTAACTTCTTGGGGCTGGGTGGGGGGGAAAACATGGAAAAAACATGAGGTTGAGAAAAAAATGACAATTACATGACAAATACATAAAGTGATAGTTATAAAAAACATACTATATGATAATAAAAGATGTGCAAATTATACATGAAGAATAATTATTTAATATGTGATAGTAATTAAAAACATTCAATAAAAGTGATAAGATATACATGTATAAAATAGATGATACATGTATGCTATAACAATTGACATAAAATAGTGTCCACACGGTAATGTAGATATGTTGTTAGGGCCTTTCAAATATAGCCTGATCTACATTCAAGGCAAGGTACAGTAAACCTTTAACAAACAATAATTCTCATATCGTGTCGTCCTCTAAAGTCTCTCCTAAGGCCCGGGCCATAGAGGGGTGAGGAGTTCCGAGCTGCGCTGACGCTGAGGCTCGCCTGCTGAAATCTGCGCGATTTCATGCCCATGCAGGCGAGCAAGCAGGCGCGATCGGAGGCGGGGGGAGACTGAGGGAGGCGGGGCAGTGACGTCGCTGGGCCAATCGCCCGCGACGCAAAGACGTCGGCGCCGTGACGTTGATGCAGCTCCACGCTGATTGCATGTTTTCAGCCGACAGCACGCTGAAAAACAGCTTGGCGCTCGGCTGAAAACTCCAGCGCCTCAGCACGCCTGCGGACGCTCGCGTGAGCCCCCTCTAAAGGCATCATCATTGAGGATGCAGGGGCTCAGCGCGGAGCGTCCGCACAGCTCAGCATGGCCTGTCCTTCTATGGACTCGGCCTAAGTCTTATTCCCAGTGTCTAATGTAACACAGTCTGGTCTCGTTGGGCGTCACTGGACAGATCACTTCCCTGTACATCCTAGATGTGAGTCCCCTTGTGTCCGTAGCTCTAGCACACAGCTGCTCAAAATTTGTTCGTGCCGGTCTGATTGGGGTTTTGTTATAAAAATCTCTGATCTGGAGGTATCGATAGAATTCTTTATTTGGGATAGCTTTAGAGGATTTAATTTGCTCAAACTTTGTATGTAGTTTCTACCCTGCAGATCCTTAAGACGGGTTATCCCCGCTTGAATCCAATTGAAGAGGTTCTTGCTATTCAGCCCTGGAGCGGAGTCTGGATTGCCGGCAATTGGGGTCATCAGTGAGCCTGTGGTAGTCAAGTGGCAGCTAAATTTTGTGGCCTCCCAAACTCTTAATGAATTAACCATGGTCTGTAGCGGATATATGTGTGAATACCAGTGTTACTTCTCTGGGCGTGTATGTGTATACCAGTATTACTTCTCTGGGCGTGTATGTGTATACCAGTATTACCTCTCTGGGCGTGTATGTGTATACCAGTATTACCTCTCTGGGCGTGTATGTGTATACCAGTATTACTTCTCTGGGCGTGTATGTGTATACCAGTATTACCTCTCTGGGCGTGTATGTGTATACCGGTATTACCTCTCTGGGCGTGTATGTGTATACCAGTATTACCTCTCTGGGCGTGTACGTGTATACCGATATTTCCTCTCTGGGCATGTATGTGTATACCAGTATTACTTCTCTGGGCGTGTACGTGTATACCGATATTTCCTCTCTGGACATGTATGTGTATACGGGTATTACCTCTATGGGCGTGTATGTGTATAACGGTATTACCTCTCTGGGTGTGTATGTGTATACCGATATTTCCTCTCTGGGCGTGTATGTGTATACCAGTATTACCTCTCTGTACATGTATAGGTGTACGGTACAGGCATACCCCGCATTAACGTGCGCAATGGGAGCGGAGCACGTATGTAAAGCGAAAATGTACTTAAAGTGAAGCACTGCTTTTTCCCCACTTATCGATGCATGAACTGTATGGCAATCGTCATATATGTGCATAACTGATGTAAATAACGCATTTGTAACAGGCTCTATAGTCTCTCCATTTGCGCACAGCTTCGGTACAGGTAAGGGAGCTGGTATTGCTGTTCAGAACGTTGTTCAGGACGTGCTGACAGGTGAATGCGCGAGCTGCCGTTTGCCTATTGGGCGATATGTCCTTACTCGTGAGTGTACTTAAAGTGAGTGTCCTTATACCGGGGTATGCCTGTATTACCTCTCTAGGCGTATACTGTATGTGTATACCGGTATTACCTCTCTGGGCCTGTACGTGTATACCATATTACCTCTCTGGGCGTGTATGTGTATACCGGTATTACCTCTCTGGGCGTGTATGTGTATACTGGTACTACCTCTCTGGACATGTATGTGTATACAGGTATTAACTCTCTGGGTGTGTCAGTGTATACCATATTACCTCTCTGGGTGTGTCTGTGTATACCGGTATTACCTCTCTGGGCGTGTATGTGTATACCGGTATTACCTCTCTGGGCGTGTACGTGTATACCAGTATTACTTCTCTTGGCGTGTCTGTGTATGCTGGTATTATCTCTCTGGACATGTATGTGTATACAAATGTTACCTCTCTAGGCGTGTACGTGTATACCGGTATTACCTCTCTGGGCGTGTATGTGTATACCGGTGTTACCTCTCTAGGCGTGTACGTGTATACCGGTATTACCTCTCTGGGCGTGTATGTGTATACCGGTATTACCTCTCTGGGCGTGTACATGTATACCAGTATTACTTCTCTTGGCGTGTCTGTGTATGCTGGTATTACCTCTCGGGACATGTATGTGTATACAGGTATTAACTCTCTGGGCGTGTACGTGTATACAGGTATTACCTCTCTGGGCGTATATGTGTATACCGGTATTACTTCTTTTGGCGTGTCTGTGTATGCCGGTATTACCACTCTGGACGTGTATGTGTATACCGGTATTACCTCTCTGGGCGTGTATGTCTATACTGGTATTACCTCTCTGGGTGTGTATGTGTATACCGGTATTACCGCTCTGGGCATGTATGTGTATACCGGTATTTCCTCCATGGGCGTGTATGTGTATACCGGTATTACATCTCTGGGCGTGTATGTGTATACTGGTATACTTCTCTGGGCGTGTATGTGTATATCGGTATTACCTCTCTGGGTGTGTATGTGTATACCGGTATTACATCTCTGGACGTGTATGTGTATACCGGTATTACATCTCTGGGCGTGTATGTGCATACTGGTATACCTCTCTGAACATGTATGTGTATAACCGGTATTACCTTTCTGGGCGTGTATGTGTATTCCGGTATTACCTATCTGGGCGTGTATGTGTATATCGTATTATCTCCCTGGGCGTGTGTGTATACAGGTATTAACTCTCTGGGAAGAAAATAAAGTGCGCAACTACTAATTGAGTGACGTGATAATTAGTGATTAAATAAAATTACGTGACCTTGAACAGAGCGTCTGCAGCTGCGATGGAGGGGGGGTCAGTGACCCCCTAAGCTAACAGATAAAAACAGAAAAGACACAGCGCACAATACCGGAATACACATACACGCCCAGAAAGGTAATACCGGTTATACACATACATGTTCAGAGAGGTATACCAGTATGCACATACACGCCCAGAGATGTAATACCGGTATACACATACACGTCCAGAGATGTAATACCGGTATACACATACACGCCCAGAGAGGTAAAACCGTTATACACATACACGCCAAGAAAGGTAATACAGGTATACACATACACGCCCAGAGAGGTAATACCGGTATACACATACACGCCCAGAGAAGTAATAACTTTATAGACATACACCCCCAGAGAGGTAATACCGGCATACACATACACGTCCAGAGAGGTAATACCGGTATACACATACAAGCCCAGAGAGTTAATAACAGAAAAGACACAGCGCACAACGCTCATAGTGCATTAAACAATATATTGACATAAACAATAAGGTAGGGTGAGTAATGTGCGTACATCAAAGTGATTAATCATAAGCAGTTTTGGGATAATGTTATCCAACGCCTCAGGAAACCGGAACGAGTGTCCTCACAAGGGTTGTGGCGCTGATATCTCGGATGCAGGATCCTGTTGGTAGGAAGGTAAGTAGGAAGCCTCTACAAGTTCTTTCTCCCCAGAGCACGAGTCAAACATCAGCTGCTGTCCCATACAGTGCTTTGCCAGAGCGAAGCTCCACGCCAGCTGGATTCTCTCACTCCCCTCCGTGCGAAGCACTTCCGGGTCGATGACGTCACCGCGGGGGAGATCGCTGGTTATGGCGCCGTTCAAACTCGATCAGCTCGCGTGGTGGGGTGATAGTTAGAGGTAGAGCTCTTGACCAGTCATCCAACGCGTTTCGAAACCCGTGGGTTTCTTCATCAGGGAATAAAATAAAGTGGTTTCGGATGAATTCTAAATACTACACGATCGTACCTCATTGGCTAAGCTATCTACTCTCATAGCCAATGGGGAAGTAGTATAGGCGGGTTAAAAGTCCCGGTTTCGCGCGTCACTGGTTGTCAATGGCAACAGAACATATACTAAAACAAACTTTATTAACAATGACATGTCTAACCACACGCGATTGATGAAACTAAAACAAAAGGAAACAGTGTTACACATAATAAAAAACCATGGTGCACGAGTGCATCAGTGGCTGGGCAGACTAGGATGGCTATCCTAAAATGCAATATATATCACAAATAAAGTGAGTAAAGAAGATGAAAAGTGATCAAAGCCGATTAGCACTAAAGAGCAGCAAGATGAATACAAGCAGCCTAAATTCATTAAATTGGCTAAAAAGACAAAGAGACAAAAATTAAAAATTCATATAAAAATAAAATTGAGTTAAAAGCTTTTTGAGGTTGTATAAATGGATCAGATAAGAACTTTAATACAGGGACCAAATGTCTATATCTTCCGGAGATAAAAGAAAGGAGGAAAAGGGTCCTGTCAGGAGAGGAACAAGAGGGGGGGGGGGGCAGATCTCAAGAAAAGAGATTGCGAGATGTCTTAAAAACGACATCTCCGAGGCGCATGCGCGAGGGCAGAGAGAATGGACGCGTGACTCCATTGCTCCGTGCCCCGCTCGTAAACTAATGCAATAAAACAACCTTTACTGTCAGCAAAAAATCAGGAATTTAACTCCCAAGACCCTGCAAAGCTACCGGGATGGCGAAGAGACAATCTAAAACCCCAAAATCAAAGGGGCTCCCGCTATACTTCCCCAGCACGAGAAACAACGCGGCTGAGGCAGAAATGGCGCCGAGTTCGAATCAGGGCTCTGATTCAGAGCGGGAAGGAGAGAGGGAGGACAGAGGCAATCCGGAATATCAACCAGTGCGGCTCGGCGATTTTAATCGCCTTTACACAGACCTCAAAAATCTCCTCCAGGCGCAAATAAAAGAGATGGGGAGGGAGATCGGGAGTCTGGGGGAGCGCACGGGAAAGGTGGAGACCCAGTTAGACATAACCTCCACGGCTGCCAAACGCAACACAAATAAAGTAACGGAGCTACAGACCCAAATCTCTGACCTGAAGGAGAAGCAGGAGGATGCCGAAAACCGCGAGCGGCGGAACAATATAAGGATCCGGGGGGTACCTGAAGATGTAGGGGAGTGTGAGGATTTCGTCCTGAGGTGGCTGGGCGAGCTGCTGCCGGATATCCCCAAAGAGAGACTAGAAATGGACCGTTGCCACAGGGCCCTGAGAACGAGACCGGTGCAGTCTGAGCAGCCGCGTGACATCATAGTACGGCTGCATTATTATAAGACTAGGGAGGCACAGGTCCTACACAGGTCCCGGGAAACACCGTCGGTGGAATTTGAGGGGATAAAACTGCTTATTTTTCAAGATCTGTCCCCTCTGACGTTGCTGAGACGCAGGGCCCTCACCCCAGTCACTAAAGTGTTACGGGACCACAGTGTGCGATATCGATGGACATTTCCATTTGGGCTGTCCGTCAATAAAAATGGCAAAGCCCACTATATGAAGGAGATTGGGGAGGGTGAGGCTTTCCTCCACAGGCTGGGGCTTAAGGGGGCACCAGTGGCACCGGAGGCGGCGGAAGAGATCCCGGGCCCCAGTTGGGAAACGGCGGGACGTTCCCCCCGATCCCCACACACCAAACGTTGAAGTCCAATAAAGAGCTTGCTCATGACATCCCACGTTATAAGGGAATCATGTTTCCCGGTTTACAGTTAAAGTTGCCTGGTAAAATGTTACAGGCTTACATATCCGCTGTTAAAGAAGAACCCGCATCAAGAGCCCCTCCGGTGGGGAAAAATCCGCGATTACCTATTTATAAAAGACTAAGCACTTACCTGAGAGATAATGGACGAAGGCCCAAAGATGGCGACGCACACGAGGTAGGAGCAGCATCCAGTCTGAAACGCAGGAGCAGGAAACCTCCATCAGCCGGGCAGAGCCGAAGCACACATCCGTCCAGGTCGAGAGTCGCTCCCAAAATGGCGGCGGCCGGATGTTCGAGCACTGAAACCGGAAAGGCACGGGCGGCCATCTTACAGGGGGCAGGATGAAGATCCAGTTATCGCGAGGCAGTGACGCGGACCACACGAGAGGCCCCGTCCAGCGGGCGATTTGAACTTACCCAGGAGCCATAGACGCAGAAGGAGAACCGGATACACATAGCGACGGAGGAAAGAAAGCTCTATTTCCATATGCTAGAAAGGGCATCAGGTGGAGAGGGCCGCGGAGGAGGGTAGCGGGGCAAAATTATATAAAATACATAGGGCCCACAAGGGGATAGACAGCAAGCAAAGCTGTGGATAAGACATAGAGGAGGTGGTTGGATAGTGGGTTTAAACGGGAGAAGAGGAAGTAAATAATAAGATGAGGAATGTAGGAGGAAGTAGGTAAGGGGAGGGCGTAGGGGAAGTGTCAGGAGCTAGATGGAGACAGGAAGCAGAGGGAAGGAGAGGGGTCAGAAGGAGGAGAGCAAGAGAAGTGGAGGAAGTGGGAGTAGAAGGCAAAAGTAGGTGACTAGATAGGAAGGTGTACGTGACGGTAGGAGGAAAGTAAGCGATAGCAAGTAGAAGCGAGACATGCAGGTTATGAAAGTCGAGAGGGACAAGCAATCCGGAAGATGAGACAATACAAGGAATAGAGCGGGGTATACTGCAGAGGGTATCCTGGGAAGCGAGTAAGGGGTTGAGGCCAACTAACCAAACAGGGGATCATAGAATAGGAAGTAAAGCGGCGGAAACAGTTGCCTAGGTTAACACCGAACTTAGGAGTTATTAGTAATAAGACATGAAGGTTACAGTTAGTTTGTCGTTAGAGGAGCGGGGCGGGAGCTGAGGGGTCTCGGCCTGCTCTGCGGTCCGCATGGGCCAGGGGCTGGGAAAGGGTTGTCCCAGCGAAGTCCTTTGGGAGGGTAGGGGAATAAGAGGCGCAGTGACATCGGCGGATGTTCCGGAGCGGGTGCCCAGTCCCCAAAGGCATTGGACTCTGAGCCAAGTTGGCAGGGCCACAGCTCGGAGGACATTAATTGTTTACTGTTTTATGTGTGTCTTCCCCCAGGTTTTCCTATTGTCTCTCCCCATCCCGCAGGACCCACCACCCGAGGATTATCACGAGCGTAACAGGAAGGAGACTGCCTCACTTCAGTCAGGGTTAGTAGCGAATCACACAACACTATCGCCACATGTCGCAGGTTCAACCTATCCCCAAGATGAATAACGATCTGATACTTATCTCCCATAATGTTAAGGGATTTAATAACCCAATAAAACGCAGAATTGCCTTCCGGGACTATATCCGTAGAAAGGCGGACATAGTGTTTGTCCAGGAAACTCATTTCTCTAAATCTAATCATCCCAAATACCTGGACGGGCACTACAGGACCGTCTTTATGTCCTCGGCGACAGTAAAGAAAAGGGGGGTGGCTATATTAGTGCATCGAAGAGTGCCCTTCCAAATGGTTAAATCATATAAAGACTCAGACGGAAGATACGTTATAGTCACAGGCACAATTAATAACAAGGAGGTCACATTAAGCTCAATATACGCCCCCTGCGAACAGGCTCCGCAATTCTTTACGGCATTTTTCGATAAATTACACAAGGTGGCAATGGGTTGTATATTCCTCGCTGGAGACATGAACCGCACCCTAGACCCAGACTTGGACAGATGCACGGGGACTAACTTACCACAGAAACATGACGTACTAACCATACTCCACGGGCTGCACGATTGTCAGTTACTTGACATTTGGAGGGAAAAACACCCCACGGAGAGAGCATACACTTTTTACTCACACCCCCACAACAGATACAGTAGGATAGATTACTTCCTGGTTTCTAAGAAAGCGGTTCCCATGGTCACCCATACTGGGATCTATGATATTTCATGGTCGGACCACGCACCGATTGAGCTGCGGTGTGCTCTGCAGCTTCTGGACAGACCGGGGGCGAACTGGAAATGAAACGAGCTGCTGTTAAAAAACCCAATATCGGAGCGGGCGATAGGAGATAAAATCAGGGAATACTTTGATATCAACACGGGGAGTGTATCTTCCCACTCTACACTCTGGGAAGCCCATAAGGCAACCATGAGGGGTCTTCTAATGAATTTAGCAGCACAATCCAAACGAGCTAAGGAGTCCCAGATAAAAGATCTGCGAGGGAGACTAGCACACCTCTCCGCATGTCATAGTCTAAATAAACAGAGCGCTACCCTTAAGGAACTCTCTGACACCAAAACTAAACTCAATTTGTTGCTAAACTCCAGAGCCGAGAGGGAGTTGGCCTGGTCCAAGCGTAAGTTTTACGACAAAGCCAACAAACCAGATACCTTACTTGCCAAGAAATTACGTAACAAACTCCCTAATTATAGTATTTCCTCTATCCGCACCAAGGGGGGGGACCTTACCTCCGATCCCAGAAGAATTGTTGAGGAATTTAAAAAATTCTACGAAGTTCTCTATGATGGAGATAAGGTCAGCCACACACAGAAAATAGAGGAAAAAACACAGAAATTCCTGAAAGAGGCACGCCTTCCCAAATTGAGCAGGGCAGAAAAGGAGGCACTACAGGGTGACTTTACGTTCGAAGAACTATCAGAGGTTATAAAGGCCCTTAAGCCAGCTAAAGCTCCGGGACCAGATGGTTTTTCAAATTTATATTACAAAAAATACCTTAAAATATTAGCGCCACAACTATTAAAATTATTTAACGAGATCTTAGCGGGGGGCGCCTTTCCATCCCAGATGCTCCAGGCCTCAATCTCCCTGATCCATAAGCCAGGCAAGGACCCGGTGGACTGTAAGAGCTACCGGCTCATATCCCTGATCAATTCCGATGTGAAAATATTTTCTAAACTCATAGCTAACAGGGTGGGCACTGTCCTGCCTGGGCTAATCCATCCGGATCAGGTGGGATTTATTGGAGGAAGGCAGGCGGCAGACAACACAAGACGGATCATTGATTTGATCGATCTGGCCAATAGAAAGAATATCCCGTCTATGCTGTTGAGTCTGGATGCCGAGAAGGCCTTCGATAGGATCGACTGGTCCTATCTGAGGGCAGTACTAGGAGCGTTTGGGTTCGAGGGACGCCTCCTGGAAGCTATCTTAGCCCTGTATAAAGGCCCCACAGCTAGGGTGCGCCACCAGGGCTTCCCATCGGAGCAATTTAACATCTGTAGCGGGACGCGACAGGGGTGCCCCCTGTCCCCTTTGCTATTTGCATTATGTATAGAACCCCTGGCGGCCCATATCCGCCTAAGCCCAGATATAACAGGGATAGAGGTAGGGGACCAATCCCACAAAGTGGCATTATACGCTGACGATGTCATACTGACCCTGTCGAGACCGCTCACTTCCCTGCCCAATGTCTTTGAGATTCTGGGAGCGTTTAGCCTCATCTCAGGGTTTAAAATTAACCAGACAAAGTCTGAAGCCCTAAATATTAGTCTCCCGCGCCCAATGGAGAAATTAATCGAACTAAATTTTAATTTTAAATGGCAAGCCTCCTCAATCAAATACTTAGGTATCCAAATTACCAAGACATATGACTCATTATACAAAGCGAATTATCCCAAATTATTCCAAGCTCTAAGGGAGGATCTGAGGGTGTGGGCGGGGTTTGGAATTTCTTGGTTTGGACGGATTCATAGTATCAAGATGAATCTCCTACCAAGGGTGCTTTACCTGTTCCAGGCCCTGCCAATACCACTGGTGCGGGCTGATATCCTCGCCTTACAGTCAAAGATCATGAAATTCATTTGGCACAAGAAGAGTCCACGAATTGCTAAGAGTATACTAACTAGGCCCACGATTCGAGGGGGACTAGCGGTACCTTGCTTGATGGCTTACTACAAAGCAGCAAGATTAGGTCAGATCGTCCAGTGGCACCTGGACCCGTCCCTGCGGAGATGGGTGGCGCTGGAGAAAACCTGCTGTGCTCCAATTGAGTTGTATAATTTAATTTGGCTGCCAAAACGCTGCGACAACACGGTGGGGATGCTGCTACGGACCATGGTGAACTCTCTGGCGGTGTGGAGGAGTTCCAAATTTAAACATAAACTAACGACAAAGCACTCCTTAATGACCCCGCTATTCGATAACCCAGATTTCGCCCCGGGGATGGCCGGAGAGCGGCACTTCAAAATTTGGATACAGTCGGGATATAAGCGGTTAATGAACCTAAAGGGGCCTCAGTATATTAAAACATTCGAACACGTCAAATCAGAAAAAGGCCTTCCAAACACGGAATTATTCCGCTACCTCCAGATAAGAGCATTCTATAATGAATTTCCAATTAGGCCAGCCAGGACCAATTTCGAACAGCTGTGTTCTAGAGCCACGGACACACGGGGACTCACCTCTAGATTATACCGGGAAGTGATCTGCCCAAGTGGACCTGACGCCGACAAACTGAACTACATGACTAAATGGGAGACAGACCTAGGGGAGACTTTAGAGGACAAAGACTGGGAGTGGATCCTACAGGCGGCAACCAAAAGCTCCATATGCTCTACGTTAAAAGAGAACGCATATAAGGTCATGATGCGCTGGTATCATACCCCATTACGTTTATCTAAATTTGTCGGCGGTTATTCCCCGCTCTGTCCAAAACAGTGCGGGGAATCAGCAGACCTAGTCCACATGCTGTGGTCCTGCCCGAAGGTACTTCCGATTTGGGAGAGCATTAGAGCATGGGCACAAAGTATCCTCGATTTAGAGGTCCCCCTGGACCCGTGGCTGTTCTTACTGAGCAGACGGGTACAGGGGCTGTCGAAAACGGCACACAAACTAGTGGCACATATGGCCACAGCCACACGGTGTGAGATCGCAGCATTGTGGATACAGCAAGATCTTCCAGTCATCTCTAAAATTCGAAACAGATTGTGGCAAGTATGCCAGATGGAACAGTTGACTAGCTGGGTCAATGACTCTGGCCGAAATTTTTTAAAAGTATGGGAGCCATGGCTTACCCAATCCGACATCCCCGGGGTAGATGCCAGCTCGATTTTGCTATAATACACACAAGTGCGTTCTCTGGTGACGGAGCGGAACATACTGTAACTTAGGTGACGGGTAGGATCCCCCCCCGACTATTCAAGACAGAACCAAGAGGTGGAGTCGTCAGGGGCTACAAAGATGGGCGCATTCCGGACCGACAGCAGATCTTCCACTATCAAAGAACAGGGTGGCAGTCCATTCCCTTCCCCCCTCCCCCCCCTTTTTCCCCCCTTGTTGTTTTTTCCTCCGTTGTCTAGTCTTTGGTCCAGTGAGTCAGGTTTGTCTAGTCCTGTGAGTGCATGTTGTTAGTCCCTCGGCGCTCTTGAGCGATTTTACCCTCGATGGTGAGAGAGAAAAGGGTAAACCTCGGGGGGTTTCAAATTGTTTACAATGGGATGTGGCATAATGTTTTTGTTGTGAAACCCAATAAAAATTTTGAAGTTGAAAAAAAAAAAAAACGACATCTCCTAAAGGGACCTTTAATCTGTCTACTGTCATCTTGACGGATGACCAGAAAAAGGTTTTAGACAGAGGCCTCACTTTCTCCCGGTCTTGTGGCCCTAATGCTTTCCAATTATATACGGACCTTCAGAAGTTTGTTAGGAATCTCACTCTGAAGAGGCATTTTATTAAATCAGATATAGAAAATACTCCATCAATAAAGATTACTGACACTAGTACTGCTGAATCAATTCAGCTAGAGACTAGGAACGATGATTTAACCTGCACACATACTCACTTTAGAGGGAAGTCAAAATTTTACCCTGCACACTCCAAAGGTCATCACATAGAGACATTTTTTAACATGGTCAACAAAGATTTTAATTTATTAACTAATAATGTCAAAAGTAGTGATATTAGACATAATTTGAACAAAAACGAAGCATTGGCTCTAAAACTCCTAAAAGATAACAAAAACTTGATTATCAGGCAAGCTGACAAGGGGGGCGGTGTCGTGTTACAAGATAGGAAGGACTATGAGGGGGAAGCCCTCAGACTCCTAAACGACACCACCTCCTATAAAAGATTGAAAAGGGACCCTACGGGGGAATTTCTGGTTTTACTAAAAAATCTTCTTGATGAAGCCCTCACAAGTAATGTAATTGAAAAAAGAGAATATGATTTTTTGTACTGTAGCTGTCCAAAAATTGCCATTTTTTATCATCTCCCAAAAACTCACAAAAGTATGACAAACCCGCCAGGCAGACCGATTATTTCGGGAATAGAGAGCCTTACATCTAACCTATCCCAATATGTGGACTATTTCCTCCAACCTTTTGTAGCAAAACTCCCTTCCTACTTGAGAGATTCAACATCAGTGTTGAATCTGATGGAAGGTTTTGTGTGGAAAGACTCCTACAGGTGGCTCACCTGCGATGTGCAGGCCCTGTATACTAACATCCCACATGAGGAGGGTCTTAATGCCGTTCAATCCTTTTTATTGAATGATGTCACCCTACATCCCCTCAATAGCCAATTTGTTGTAGATTCTATCAGGTACATCCTGAAACATAATTATTTTATGTTTCTTGATGAATTTTTTATACAGGTTTGCGGAACTGCAATGGGCACGAGATTTGCCCCCAGTTTCGCAAATCTGTACATGGGAAGATGGGAAGAGGAATACATTTATAATAACAACCCTTTCAAGGCAAATATTATTGTGTGGCGTCGGTTCATAGATGACATCCTGTGCATATGGGACGGCGACCAGTGCTCAATTGGCCAATTCCTACAGTACATAAATAACAATAACAAAAACCTCACTTTTACACTTGTAGAGCATGAGACAGAAGTACACTTCCTGGATCTCAATCTTATGGCGTCAGCAGAGGGGAATGTGGTAACAAAAACGCACTTCAAGGAGGTTGATTGCAACAACCTCCTTGTTGCCACAAGCAACCACAAAAAAACGTGGATATCAAATATCCCCAGTGGCCAATATTATAGGTTGAAGAAGAACTGTAGTACGGAAGTAGACTTTGAGGAACAGGCCGAAAAATTGACCTTAAGATTTTTAGAGAGGGGCTATCGTCTAGAGAAACTAAATAAAGATCTGGAGAAAATAAGAAAACTTGATAGAAAAACCATGTTATTAACAAAACATAAAAAAAGCAAAACCCCCCAGGAAAATGAGGGTAAATGCAACGTTTCTTTTCTCACTAATTTTTTTTTTTCAACTTCAAATTTTTCTTTATTGGGGTCACATCAGCATACATTGTATCACATCCCATTGTGTTACTTCCCCCCAATAATATTTTTTAATCATTTATCAGGCAACGGTAACTGCCACAGTACAGGACAAGGACATCACATACAGGACAGACAAGACAAACCAGACGACGGACAGGGGAGGGGGGGGGGAGGAAGGAGGGGGGAGAGGGTCGGCCCAGGGTGTTCCTGCTGACTTGATGTCTTTTACGGGCTTCCTGTCGTGCTGGTTGGCACTCCTTGCTTCTGTACAATGGAACGAAATCAGGGGAGCGTCAGTACCTGGAAAAAATATATACAAACCACCATAGTGTATACTACTATTAAACAAAACGTTATGGTAGGGCTCCAAGGAGCAACAAGGTGCTGGATTGGGTATATAGTCCAAAACAGCATATAATTAGGGAGAGCGATATCCCAGAACAGAGACACAGAGTCAAGGATAAAAAGCCATATAAAATTTATCCGGAAATGGTAAAAGTCAAGGCTTACAAGTATAACAGGCGTGGGTAACAGGTTAGAGATGGAACGCCGAGTCGCGACCTCGTGGACCTCCTGCACGTCTGTCTTCTCCGCCAGTATCTGTCCTGTGCTGCAGACTGGATGCCGATACGTCACTTCCGTGTTTCACGGAACAGTTGGCGCCACCGGAACATCAGCTGGAGACTGCTTCCCTCAGGATATCACGTTGAGGGTTACGCTCTACGCGTTTCGCCGTATAGGGTGGACGGCTTCGTCAGGAGTGACGTAGACCCATAGGAGGATACTATTTATACCTTTCCTAATTATAATGACCTTTCTCCCTATAGGTCACAATGTATGATGGTCTAATTAATTGGGTAATATGTTTACACTCACCGCTATAACAGATCTCATCACAAGTTTATACAAATATATTAAAATACAATTTAAACTTTAATACAATATATAATAATAAAAACAATATTTTTACTCATAGCTAAAAAATATATATAATTAATAACAAAACACATCTAACTCAATAGAATTCATAAAATAATCCCTACATATTTCTCTTATTAGAAAAACGCTGATTGATGTGTCTCCAAAGGAAAAAGAGAAAGAAAAACATTATAAGTATTGATTGAAACAGTATACCTAATCCAACAAATTCTTTTACTCTTTAGTATATATTTCATAAACAAGTACCTATGTATAAAGACTTATACTCATATGAATAATATACATTAATCATAAAAAAGCATTTCATTCGAAATCCACATTTAGTCCCAGTGGAACAAGTGTTTTGAGGGTGAAAATCCAGAAACTCTCTCTCTTTTTCAGGGAGACGATTCTGTTCCCACCTCTCCAGTGTGGTAACACCTGTTCTAATACAGTAAACTTAAGACCTGATGTGTCTCCGTTATGCTTTTGAATAAAATGGTTAGACAGAAAATGTGTTGTGATACCTCTTCTTACATTTCCAATATGCTCAAGTATACGTGTTTGTACTTTTCTTGACGTTTGACCCACATATTGTAGCCCACATGGGCAAGAGATAAGGTATACTACATGATCTGTTTTACATGTTAAGAGTTGTTTTATACTGAACCGCTTTCCTGTCACATTTGAGGTAAAACTAAATTTATCTTCTGTCCTGTATTTACAGGCCGTACATGTAGTGCAACCGTAAAAGCCTTTATTTTGTGTTAGCCACCTATTTGTAGTTGGATTCAATTTTTGCAATGCACTAGGGGCCAATTTATCTTTTAGGGCTTTAGCTCTTTTAAAGATAACAGCTGGTCTATCTGGGACAATCTCTCCCAGTATAGAATCATTTTTGACAATATGCCAATACTTATGAATGATCTTTGAAATTTTCTCAGATTGGTTATTGTAGTTTGTAATAAATGAGAACTCAAAGTTATTTTTTGAATTCAACTGTTTTTTACTTTTTTCACACAACAAATCTTTTCTGTCTAAATTTTCCGCTTTTGTTAATGCATTTTTTATATCCTTATCTTTATAGTTTTTTTCTTTAAATCTATTCTGTAGGAAAGCTGATTGGCTGTGGAAACTGCTATCATCAGAACAGTTTCTCCTAATGCGTCGTATTTGTCCATATGGAACGTTTTGCAGCCATTTAGGGTGATGACAACTATCTATAGATATATAATTATTAATATCAACACCCTTAAAAAAAGTCTTGGTTTTAATAAGACCGTCTTCAATGAAAATTTCTAAGTCTAGGAAGTTCACTTTTTCCTGACTATATTCACATGTAAAATGTAAATTTAACAAATTGTCATTCAGATAATGGGTGAACTGAATAAGTCCCTGTTCGTCACCCTTCCACACAAAGATGATGTCATCTATGTATCTACGCCATAGGCACAAATTTTCACCCAGCTCCGCAATAGACCATATATAGTCTTCCTCCCATGCTCCCATCAGAAGATTTGCGTAGCTGGGTGCAAATTTCGTGCCCATGGCGGTACCACATTTTTGTAGATAATATGTACCCTCGAACAAGAAGTAGTTGTGCTCTAAGATGAATTTGATACCATCAAGAATAAAATTAGCCTGTTCATTTGGCATCTTTGAATCTTTGGCTAATGCTCTGTCAACTGCCTCGTGTCCGTCTCTGTGGTTTATGCAGGTATATAGTGACGTGACATCGCACGTCACTAAATACCATCCCTTTTCCCAGACTTGATTGTCCAAGATACGCAAGATGTCAGTGGTATCTTTGAGGTAAGAGGGCAGTTCTTTCACATATTTTTGTAAATAGACGTCTATGTAGGCGGATAGATGTGACGTTAAGGAATCTATGCCTGCAATAATGGGCCTTCCTGGGGGGTTAATAATACTTTTATGTAATTTAGGAAGGTAATAAAATATAGGTCTAACGGGGTTATCTCTATATAAAAAATTATATTCTTCATTGTTTATTACTTCTTCCATTTTACCTTTATCTAGCAGAATTTTAAGATCTTTTAGAAAATCTGCCGTTGGGTCTTTTTTTAAAGGTAAATAGGTGTGGCTATCTCCCAGGATCCTATTGGACTCAGCAATATAATCCTTTCTGTCCAAGATAGCTGT
Source organism: Ascaphus truei (assembly GCF_040206685.1). Classification (NCBI taxonomy): domain Eukaryota; kingdom Metazoa; phylum Chordata; class Amphibia; order Anura; family Ascaphidae; genus Ascaphus; species Ascaphus truei. The sequence goes on from NW_027455043.1 coordinate 621,460, forward strand.
ACCACCCCCTTTATCAGCTTGTTTTATCACTACAGAGGTATCTTCCTGTAAAGTTTTTAAAGCTGTTTTCTCAGAATTTGTTAGATTATTTTCAAACATTTTTTCTGACTACCAATTTTTCAAAATCTTTTTGTATCAGATTTGAAAATACCTCTAAGTTATTACCCTTTGCAAATTTAGGATAAAACATAGAAGGTAATTTCAGACCAGAATGGACTAAAGTTGGTATTCCTATAGACGTATTATTTGAGCAATTCTCATTTGAATCTTTTTTCAGATTATCAGATGTTCTCTGCTCCACTTCTTTGGTTCTAAAAAACCTTTTGATAGTAAGTTTTCTAAGGAACCTTTGTGCGTCTACAAAAAGGCCGAAATTGCTGGGACCTACAGTTGGAGCATATTTGAGTCCCTTTGCCATTAGTGATTTTTCTGGTTCAGTAAGTATTTTTGAACTTAGGTTGAAGATATTGTTCCCTATCTCTTGCTTTTTTTGAGATGTTTCTTTTTTTCTTCTTCTTCCCCGTTTTCTTCTACTCTTGTTCTTTTCCTTTCTGATGAGGGATCCCTCCTTGCCAGTGGAGCATATTTGTTTACTCTCTGAAAAGAAGTGGACCCCCCCTCCCCTAAAAAATCCTTCTGGGTTTCATTCTTAGGGCCATTTTTGGTAAACAATCTTTCTTTTTGAACTTCCCTTAGTTCTTTTCTATTGTTTGTCACTATTTCTATTTCAGAGTCAAAGTCTATACTTATAGTCCTTTTGGGAGTTTTTTTAACATTAATCTTTATGTTTGACTTATTGGGAGTATTATTTGGTTTTGTAGGAGTTCTACTTTGTTTGTTTCTCCAATTCTCCTGTTTTGGACTTTGTCTGTATTTGGTTTGAGCCTCTTTTATATTTTTAAAAGGTTTTTTCCTTTCCCTTGATTTATCCCTCTTAGAAGATAATTTTTTATTCTGGGGTTTTTCATGGGTTTTTGTAGGGAATTTAGCTTCGATTATTAAAATCTCCTTGGCACTATCCCTCTCATCAAGATCAGATTTTCTAGGAGGTCCATCTTTATGTAATTTCTGTTTGTTTCAATCACTAGTATGGAAGCACCACTGGAAATAGAAGATATAGAAATTGATAACAATGTTTCTAATATTTTCTCTAGAAGGCACACAAGGGTTGTGGATTTTAGTAACATTCTAAAACTTAATTTAGACTCTGATTCAATAGTTGAAGAGTCACACACCTTAGAATCTGAATTTGAAAAATTAGAAAAACTTTTTGTTAAAGATATTAAGAAATTTTGGGATTACACTTTTTTAGAACAATACATAATAAGTGGTAGAGTCCCAAGAGACTTAAGAATCAAGAAACACCCATCCATGGATTTGGAGGATGAGGCGTTTGTTGATAAATGGTACAATCTGCTGGAAGGATGTTCAAGAGATTTAATCAATCTCATCATTGAACAGCAGAAAAATCATGTTCTGCAGATTGATATTGAAATCAATGAAATTGAATCAAGGATTGGGAATCTGAGCCAAACAAGTTTGTTCAGAGAAAAAGATACCAACCTGCAGAACAAATTAGACAAGATCAGAAAGGAGACCATCACTAAGAAAGTGAAAACATTTCTTAGAGATGAAGAAGATTACAAAGATGGACCTCCTAGAAAATCTGATCTTGATGAGAGGGATAGTGCCAAGGAGATTTTAATAACCGAAGCTAAATTCCCTACAAAAACCCATGAAAAACCCCAGAATAAAAAATTATCTTCTAAGAGGGATAAATCAAGGGAAAGGAAAAAACCTTTTAAAAATATAAAAGAGGCTCAAACCAAATACAGACAAAGTCCAAAACAGGAGAATTGGAGAAACAAACAAAGTAGAACTCCTACAAAACCAAATAATACTCCCAATAAGTCAAACATAAAGATAAATGTTAAAAAAAACTCCCAAAAGGACTATAAGTATAGACTTTGACTCTGAAATAGAAATAGTGACAAACAATAGAAAAGAACTAAGGGAAGTTCAAAAAGAAAGATTGTTTACCAAAAATGGCCCTAAGAATGAAACCCAGAAGGATTTTTTAGGGGAGGGGGGGTCCACTTCTTTTCAGAGAGTAAACAAATATGCTCCACTGGCAAGGAGGGATCCCTCATCAGAAAGGAAAAGAACAAGAGTAGAAGAAAACGGGGAAGAAGAAGAAAAAAAGAAACATCTCAAAAAAGCAAGAGATAGGGAACAATATCTTCAACCTAAGTTCAAAAATACTTACTGAACCAGAAAAATCACTAATGGCAAAGGGACTCAAATATGCTCCAACTGTAGGTCCCAGCAATTTCGGCCTTTTTGTAGACGCACAAAGGTTCCTTAGAAAACTTACTATCAAAAGGTTTTTTAGAACCAAAGAAGTGGAGCAGAGAACATCTGATAATCTGAAAAAAGATTCAAATGAGAATTGCTCAAATAATACGTCTATAGGAATACCAACTTTAGTCCATTCTGGTCTGAAATTACCTTCTATGTTTTATCCTAAATTTGCAAAGGGTAATAACTTAGAGGTATTTTCAAATCTGATACAAAAAGATTTTGAAAAATTGGTAGAGTCAGAAAAAATGTTTGAAAATAATCTAACAAATTCTGAGAAAACAGCTTTAAAAACTTTACAGGAAGATACCTCTGTAGTGATAAAACAAGCTGATAAAGGGGGTGGTACAGCTATCTTGGACAGAAAGGATTATATTGCGGAGTCCAATAGGATCCTGGGAGATAGCCACACCTATTTACCTTTAAAAAAAGACCCAACGGCAGATTTTCTAAAAGATCTTAAAATTCTGCTAGATAAAGGTAAAATGGAAGAAGTAATAAACAATGAAGAATATAATTTTTTATATAGAGATAACCCCGTTAGACCTATATTTTATTACCTTCCTAAATTACATAAAAGTATTATTAACCCCCCAGGAAGGCCCATTATTGCAGGCATAGATTCCTTAACGTCACATCTATCCGCCTACATAGACGTCTATTTACAAAAATATGTGAAAGAACTGCCCTCTTACCTCAAAGATACCACTGACATCTTGCGTATCTTGGACAATCAAGTCTGGGAAAAGGGATGGTATTTAGTGACGTGCGATGTCACGTCACTATATACCTGCATAAACCACAGAGACGGACACGAGGCAGTTGACAGAGCATTAGCCAAAGATTCAAAGATGCCAAATGAACAGGCTAATTTTATTCTTGATGGTATCAAATTCATCTTAGAGCACAACTACTTCTTGTTCGAGGGTACATATTATCTACAAAAATGTGGTACCGCCATGGGCACGAAATTTGCACCCAGCTACGCAAATCTTCTGATGGGAGCATGGGAGGAAGACTATATATGGTCTATTGCGGAGCTGGGTGAAAATTTGTGCCTATGGCGTAGATACATAGATGACATCATCTTTGTGTGGAAGGGTGACGAACAGGGACTTATTCAGTTCACCCATTATCTGAATGACAATTTGTTAAATTTACATTTTACATGTGAATATAGTCAGGAAAAAGTGAACTTCCTAGACTTAGAAATTTTCATTGAAGACGGTCTTATTAAAACCAAGACTTTTTTTAAGGGTGTTGATATTAATAATTATATATCTATAGATAGTTGTCATCACCCTAAATGGCTGCAAAACGTTCCATATGGGCAAATACGACGCATTAGGAGAAACTGTTCTGATGATAGCAGTTTCCACAGCCAATCAGCTTTCCTACAGAATAGATTTAAAGAAAAAAACTATAAAGATAAGGATATAAAAAATGCATTAACAAAAGCGGAAAATTTAGACAGAAAAGATTTGTTGTGTGAAAAAAGTAAAAAACAGTTGAATTCAAAAAATAACTTTGAGTTCTCATTTATTACAAACTACAATAACCAATCTGAGAAAATTTCAAAGATCATTCATAAGTATTGGCATATTGTCAAAAATGATTCTATACTGGGAGAGATTGTCCCAGATAGACCAGCTGTTATCTTTAAAAGAGCTAAAGCCCTAAAAGATAAATTGGCCCCTAGTGCATTGCAAAAATTGAATCCAACTGCAAATAGGTGGCTAACACAAAATAAAGGCTTTTACGGTTGCACTACATGTACGGCCTGTAAATACAGGACAGAAGATAAATTTAGTTTTACCTCAAATGTGACAGGAAAGCGGTTCAGTATAAAACAACTCTTAACATGTAAAACAGATCATGTAGTATACCTTATCTCTTGCCCATGTGGGCTACAATATGTGGGTCAAACGTCAAGAAAAGTACAAACACGTATACTTGAGCATATTGGAAATGTAAGAAGAGGTATCACAACACATTTTCTGTCTAACCATTTTATTCAAAAGCATAACGGAGACACATCAGGTCTTAAGTTTACTGTATTAGAACAGGTGTTACCACACTGGAGAGGTGGGAACAGAATCGTCTCCCTGAAAAAGAGAGAGAGTTTCTGGATTTTCACCCTCAAAACACTTGTTCCACTGGGACTAAATGTGGATTTCGAATGAAATGCTTTTTTATGATTAATGTATATTATTCATATGAGTATAAGTCTTTATACATAGGTACTTGTTTATGAAATATATACTAAAGAGTAAAAGAATTTGTTGGATTAGGTATACTGTTTCAATCAATACTTATAATGTTTTTCTTTCTCTTTTTCCTTTGGAGACACATCAATCAGCGTTTTTCTAATAAGAGAAATATGTAGGGATTATTTTAAGAATTCTATTGAGTTAGATGTGTTTTGTTATTAATTATATATATTTTTTAGCTATGAGTAAAAATATTGTTTTTATTATTATATATTGTATTAAAGTTTAAATTGTATTTTAATATATTTGTATAAACTTGTGATGAGATCTGTTATAGCGGTGAGTGTAAACATATTACCCAATTAATTAGACCATCATACATTGTGACCTATAGGGAGAAAGGTCATTATAATTAGGAAAGGTATAAATAGTATCCTCCTATGGGTCTACGTCACTCCTGACGAAGCCGTCCACCCTATACGGCGAAACGCGTAGAGCGTAACCCTCAACGTGATATCCTGAGGGAAGCAGTCTCCAGCTGATGTTCCGGTGGCGCCAACTGTTCCGTGAAACCCGGAAGTGACGTATCGGCATCCAGTCTGCAGCACAGGACAGATACCGGCGGAGAAGACAGACGTGCAGGAGGTCCACGAGGTCGCGACTCGGCGTTCCATCTCTAACCTGTTACCCACGCCTGTTATACTTGTAAGCCTTGACTTTTACCATTTCCGGATAAATTTTATATGGCTTTTTATCCTTGACTCTGTGTCTCTCTTCTGGGATATCGCTCTCCCTAATTATATGCTGTTTTGGACTATATACCCAATCCAGCACCTTGTTGCTCCTTGGAGCCCTACCATAACGTTTTGTTTAATAGCAGTATACACTATGGTGGTTTGTATATATTTTTTCCAGGTACTGACGCTCCCCTGATTTCGTTCCATTGTACTCTGAGTGTGGACCCTGAAACAGTCCTATAAGGGTTTGAGTGTTTTTACTTTTATTTTATTGCACGGTGAAGTTATATATATTTATCTTTATTTTATGTTTTCACTGTTATTTGCACATAGATATAGTGTCTGAGCGCCATCTAGTGTCTTTCGTATGTAACTCCTTGCTTCTGTCTCTGGCGTAAAATGTTTTCTCCGCTGATTTGTTTTGGGGGGCTACTACTTCGGGGGCTGTCCACTAACTGTTCGTCGCTATTTGTCGTTCCGTCTCTGACCCCCCAAGGAGAACGCGCCTGAACCTATTAACGCAAGATTGCGGTGGCATCCACCCCGGGGATATCTGTCTGAGTCAGCCAAGGCGACCAGACTTTTAAAAAATTTGTGCCGGTGTCATTAACCAAACTCGTTAATTGCTCCATCCGGCATACGTGCCAAATCCTATTTCGAATCTTGGGGATAATTGGGATTTCTGGTTGCTTCCATAATGCTGCGATCTCGCATCTAGTGGCTGTTGCAAAATGTGCGATTAATTTGTGCGTCGCATTTGACATACCCTGGATCCGCCTGCCCAGCAGGAACAACCACGGGTCCAGGGGGATCTCCCAATCGAGCATCCGCTGTAACCAGTCTCTAATCTGTTCCCAAATCGGGACCACTTTCGTGCATGACCACAGCATGTGTCGCAGGTCGGCCACCTCCCCGCACTGTTTTGGGCAGAGCGGAGAGTAGCCCTTAACAAATTTAGCCAATCTAGCTGGGGTGTAGTACCACCGCATCAGGACCTTATACGCGTTCTCCTTCAGTGTGGTACATATGGAGCTTTTAGCTACTGCTTGTGTGATCTGCTCCCATTCCTCGTCCTCTAGCGTCTCCCCTAGGTCAGTCTCCCACTGTCGCATGTAGCTTAACCGGGTCTCGCTTTTTGTCTCCGGACAGACCACTTCCCTGTACATTCTAGATGTGAGTCCCCTTGTGTCCACGTCTCTGGAACACAGCTGCTCAAAATTGGTGCGTGCTGGTCTAATTGGGGTTTGGTTGTAAAAATCTCTGATCTGGAGATACCTAAAAAATTCTGTGTTTGGGATATCCTTTGCGGATTTAATTTGCTCAAATGTTTGAATATGTATCCTACCCTCCAGATCCTTCAGACGGGTTATGCCCGCTTGTATCCAGTACGTCAAATTTTTACTGTTCAGCCCTGGAGCGAAATCTGGGTTGCCAATGATTGGCGTCATAAGAGAAGCTTTTGTAGTTAATTTACACTTAAATTTAGTGGCCTCCCACACTCGTAGTGAATTGTCAATGGCCTGAAGCGGTGTGCCTATTTGGCGTGCCTTACATTTGGGCAGCCAAATTAGCTTCTGGATGTCAATCGGTGCACAGCACTTTCTCTCCAACTCTACCCATCTCCGAAGGCTTGGGTCCGTGTGCCATTGGAGAATTTGAGCCAATTGGGCCGCTTTGTGGTAAGCAAACAAACAAGGTACCGCTAATCCTCCTCTCACTGTGGGTCTCTTTAATATACCCTTAGCAATTCGTGGGTTTTTCTTATTCCATATAAAATTCATAATAGTTGACTGCAGGGAGAGGATGTCAGAGTGAACCACCGGTACAGGTAGGCTCTGGAAAAGATATAACATCTTTGGGAGGAGATTCATCTTCACGCAGTGTATCCTTCCAATCCATGAGATGCCCCCTTTTGCCCACACCCTGAGATCCTCTCTCAGCGCCTTTATTAACCTGGGAAAGTTTGCCTTATATAGAGTTTTGTAGTCCCGTGTAAGATATACCCCTAAATATTTGATAGCGGAGTGTTGCCATTTAAAATTGAAGTTAAGATCAATCAGTTTTTCCACTTCCTTGGGAAGGTTTATATTGAGGGCTTCTGATTTGGACTGATTGATCTTAAAGCCGGAAATGCGGTTAAATTTGCTCAGGATTCCAAATACATTAGGGAGGGACGTGAGCGGTTTGGACAGCGTTAGGATAACATCGTCCGCATACAGAGCGGCATTATACTCGAGCTCTCCATCTGAGATGCCTGTGATATCTGGGCTGTTGCGTATGTGCGCCGCCAGTGGCTCTATACAAAGGGCAAACAGCAACGGCGACAGCGGGCATCCCTGTCTCGTTCCACTTTTTATGTGAAATTGCTCAGAGGGAAAGCCCTGGTGCCTCACTCTCGCCGTTGGGCCCTCATACAGCGCCATGATGGACCGCAGTAGACAACCCTTAAAGCCAAATGCTCCCAGAGTTTCCGTTAGATAGGGCCAGTCTATTCTATCGAAGGCTTTCTCTGCGTCCAGACTTAGCACCATGGAATGTGTTTTTTTCTTTTGGGCCAGATCGATCAGATCAATAATTCTTCTGGTGTTGTCTGCCGCCTGTCTGCCTCCGATAAACCCTACCTGATCCGTATGGATTAACCTGGGAAGGACACTACCCACCCTGTTTGCTATGAGTTTAGAATAGATTTTGATATCGGAATTGATCAGTGAAATGGGCCGGTAGCTCTTGCAGTCTGCCGGGTCCTTTCCAGGTTTGTGGATCACAGAGATGGAAGCCTGAAGCATCTGTGCTGGAAAGGAGGCCCCTTCCAAAATATCGTTAAATAGTTTTAGCATATGTGGGGCTAGAATTTTAGCGTATTTCTTATAATATAGATTAGAAAAGCCATCGGGCCCCGGCGCCTTGGCCGGTTTTAATGCTTTGATGACTTCCAGTATTTCCTCAAGAGTAAAGTCCGCCTGCAGCGCCTCTCTCTCGTCCCTTCTCAATGTTGGTAAATTTGCCTCTTTTAGGAAGGTGTTCAATAACTCTCCCGTTTTAGTGTTATGAGTGACCTTGTCTCCATTATATAGCTCTTCGTAGTAGGTTTTAAAAGCCTCTACGATTTTCCCAGGTATGGAGGTAAGGTCCCCCTGTTGGTTCCGAATTGCGTGAATAGAGTAATTTTGAAGCTTCTTTTTTAGCTTATTGGCAAGGAGTGTATCAGGTTTGTTTGCTTTTTCATAAAATTTACGCTTCGACCAAGCCATTTCCTTCTCCGCCTGGGAGGTGAGGAGAAGATTAAGTTTAATTTTGGCGTCTAAAAGTTGTTTAAGCGTTTTTTCCCTCTTATTCGTTTTATGCAGGGCAGAGAGCTCAGCTATTTGTGTTTCTAAGTCCTTAGTTTTTTTCTCTCTTTCCCGTTTCCGCTTGGCGGCCAGATTCATCAATATTCCCCTGAGGGTTGCCTTATGAGCTTCCCACAGCGTGGCTTGTGACGCCACGCTCCCCTCATTCTCCTCAAAATATTCTGTAATTTTTTCACCTACTTCCCGTCCGAGATCTGAGATCTTTAAGAGGATCTCGTTTAGCTTCCAATTCGCTCTAGGTCTGTCCAGCGGAACTAATGTGCACCGCAGCTCTATAGGTGCATGGTCAGACCATGAAATATCATGGATCTCTGAACGAGAGACCCCAGGGACCAATCTGTTGGACACAAGGAAGTAATCTATCCGGCTGTATGTATTGTGGGGGTGAGAGTAGAAAGTGTACTCACGTACTCCTTGGTGTTGCTCTCTCCATATGTCTATAAGCTGACAACTTGTTAGGCCTTTTGTCAAAGTTAATACGTCCTGTCTGTGTGGTTTGTTAGTGGTCGTGCAACGGTCTAGGCTTGGGTTGAGGACTCTATTCAGGTCACCCGCTACTATAATGTTCCCCTTTGCAACTTTACTTAGCTTATCAAAGAAACTACTAAAAAATGATGTCGCATTGTCATTCGGGGCGTATATTGTAGCCAATGTTATTGGATATTCCCTGATGGAGCCTGTGATTATTAGGTATCTCCCCTCTCTGTCACTATATGATTTGTCATGCCTGAATGGTATACGGTTATGGAGTAGGATAGCGACCCCTCTTTTTTTTACTCGAGCTGAAGCTAGGAAGTGAGTCCGAAAGTCCTTGTCAAAGTACTTGGGAAAGTTGTTTTGGGAAAAGTGGGTCTCCTGTAAGAAGAGCACCTCCGCACCTTTGCGTCTGTAGTCTCTAAATGCGACTCTCTGTTTAGCCGGACTATTGAGGCCCTTAATATTATGGGATACTAACACTATGTCCTTACTCATTAGTAGATCTGTGCTGGGCCTTCTGACGTAGCTTCATCTTGTCATTCCGAGTTTGTCTTGTCGTGGGTCTCTTGCCTTTTCCACCCGCTCGAATCTCTCCGGGCCCCTCTGCAAGGATACGGGAAAGGGAACAGACATCAAGGGACAGGGGGGTAGACAAATACACAACACAACAAAGATGCGGAGGAAAGCAAAAGACGGCAACTGACGAGAGGAGAAGGTTTGGGAAGTAGCGTTGCAGAGGAGGAAGGTGGAGAGAGAGACAAGGGCATAAGGGGAATGGAAAAGGGGGGTCCCAGATAGTTTAAAGGAAAGGGGGGAGATGAGGAGGGCAGCACAGAAGTGACGGAGACGAAGGCAGATGCAGGTAGGATCAGAATGGGATGATAGGAGGTTAATAGGAAAATAGAGGGAAGGAGGAAGGCAGGATTAGGGTGGGATAAAGTAGGAGACTGAGAGAGGGAGTAAGTAGGCAGGACGAAGAATAGATAGAACGCAGGGCAGGGATTAGGATAACGAAGGAAGTAGAAGGTTCAAGTATGTAGATAGAGGGGGGAGTCATCCGATGGGGGCACCTTAAGAAGAAAGAGAGATAAAAGTGATAGAACAGGAAAGGGGAGGTAGATAAGAGGGAGATAGAGGGATAGGGGGATGTGGAAGGCACAAGCAGGTCGTACTAGGAAAGGTAGAAAGGGGGGGACCAGGAGTGATGAGAACAAAGTAAGTGACGGGGTAGATAAAGGAGCGTGAGCTAAAGAAGAAAAAGGGACAAGGAGAGAGACGTGAGTAGAAGGTGGAGAGAGACAGTCGCAGGGCCCGAAGCTAGGAAGATCAAAATAAAGAAATATCAAAAAGGGGACACTATGGGGAGGGACAAATTAGAGACATATCAGGGGGTCTATTCAGGAGGACTTAGACGAAGCCTCGAAAGAAGGGGCAACGAGGCGAACGGGACCTGCTGGGTTTAGCCAAAGTTTGGTAGATAGGAAGATTTAGTAGTTTAAGGGAAGCGGGGGGGGAGCAGAGGGGGGAAGCCTGCTCCGAAGTCTACATGGGCCTGGCGCTAGGGCGGGGGAGAAAAACCCCTAGGTGCACGGGCGCGACCTTTGGGGTTAGATGGCCAGGGAGGGGTGTTAAACAACACGCCCCAAGACTGGACATCCGGCACAAGAGCCAAAAACCCAGAGGCAGAAGTATCGGCGAAAGGAGAGATGCAAGAATACGCCGAGAAATATTAATTGTTATTGTATGTTGTGTTGTGTATTTGTCTACCCCCCTGTCCCTTTCTCACTAATTTTAATTCAATGACGGGGCGTATTGAGAAAATTATAAGAAAACATTGGCCTATTTTATCAAATGATTTGCTGCTGGGTGCTCACCTCTCGGAATTCCCAAAATTTATTTACAGAAGAGTAAAAAATCTAAAAAATACACTATCCCCAAGTGATATAAAACTAACAGAACATCCTAGTGTGGATAGAAAATGGTTAAGCACTAAACCAATTGGGAATTTCAAGTGCGGTAATGTCACGATTGTGCTCGCCACAAACCTGGGTCGGACCGCGAGGCTGAGGTGGGGTTGTAAAAGCACCGACCTGAGACCGCGCAGGCTGATCCGGATTGCGCAGTTCGTTGTCATATATCGCAGGATCAGGATAGGAGAAGACAGCGTCGTCGTTGTACAAGCCAGGGTCAGGACAGGAGACATCAGGATAAACATTGTTCAAGCAATAGTTCGGCAACATGTAGTCAGGAGAGCCCCGCTTCAGCTTAGGAGCGCGGGGTTGGCCTCTGCGCGTGCGACGACCATGGCCCATGGTGCTGGTCACTGGAGATGGTAAGCAGACCAGCGTAGCACACCGTCTAGCTGCACGGGTAAACCAGTGCACAGCGCAAGAGTCCTGAGCGGACTGGGGAATCCTCTGTTTCAGCGCAGGAACCAGGACACGGCCTCTCTAGATTAGGGAAAGAGTAGGCCCCAGGAACCAGGAAGCTGGAGATACACAGGGAAACCTCCGCTTCAGAGCAGGAATCCAGGAGACTGAAGGAAGCAGGGACGAAACATCCGCTTCAGTGCAGGAATCCAGGAGGCTGAAGGAAGCAGGGACGAAACATCCGCTTCAGTGCAGGAATCCAGGAGGCTGAAGGACGCAGGGCGGAACCTCCGTATCAGCATAGGAGAACAAGCGGCTTGAAGGGAGCTGAAGGACGCAGGGCGGAACCTGGTATCAGCATAGGAGAACAAGCGGGAGCTTGAAGGGAGCTGAAGGACGCAGGGCGGAACCTCCGTATCAGCATAGGAGAACAAGCGGCTTGAAGGAAGCTGAAGGACGCAGGGCGGAACCTCCGTATCAGCATAGGAGAACAAGCGAGGGCTTGTGGCAGAACGATAGTGACATCCAGTAAGGACTATGCTCGGCAAGGAGCATTATGGGAAAGCAGTACTTAAAGGCCAGCGGGCCAATCCCCAGCGGGGGTGTGAAGGTACTGCTCCAATGAGTGAATGCAAGTCTAGGTTGCTGTGATAGGCTGCACAGCTGCAGTAGATACCAGAGGGAGTGTGTATAGCTTTGGTGAGTGAATCCAGGCTGCAGCAAACATCAGGAGAGCTGTTCCAGAACTGCACCGGTCTGCAAGGTAAGGCAACCAGTAAACCGCGGAGCGGATTCCTTACAGGTAAGTGTTCAGTTTGCAAGCATTTGCACCCCGACAGAAAAACTTTTAAATGTACAAATGGAGAAGTACATGATATTAATGATTTTATATATTGCAATACTGACCATGTGGTTTATTTATTGGAGTGTCCGTGTGGCCTTTTCTATGTGGGACGTACCAAACGCCCTTTGAAAGTGCGCATTCAAGAACACTTGCGCAACATTAAAATAGGGTTTATGAAGCATAGCCTTTCTAAACATTATGCACAATTCCACAACAGTGACCCCTCCTCTCTACTATTTAAAGGTATTAAGTATATACCCAAAAATAGGAGAGGGGGTGACAGAGTAAAAGAACTTTCTAGGCAGGAAACCTTCTGGATACACAAATTAAACACCTTGTATCCAGGGGGTTTAAATGAAGATATAGACATTTGGTCCCTGTATTAAAGTTCTTATATGATCCATTTATACTACCTCAAAAAGCTTTTAACTCAATTTTATTTTTATATGAATTTTTAATTTTTGTCTCTTTGTCTTTTTAGCCAATTTATCAGGACATGCCCCTTTAAATGAATTTAGGCTGCTTGTATTCATCTTGCTGCTCTTTAGTGCTAATCGGCTTTGATCACTTTTCATCTTCTTTACTCACTTTATTTGTGATATATATTGCATTTTAGGATAGCCAACCTAGTCTGCCCAGCCACTGATGCACTCGTGCACTATGGTTTTTTATTATGTGTAACACTGTTTCCTTTTGTTTTAGTTTCATCAATCGCGTGTGGTTAGACATGTCATTGTTAATAAAGTTTATTTTAGTATATGTTCTGTTGCCATTGACAACCAGTGACGTGCGAAACCGGGACTTTTAACCCGCCTCTACTACTTCCCCATTGGCTATGAGAGTAGATAGCTTAGCCAATGAGGTACGATCGTGTAGTATTTAGAATTCATCCGAAACCACTTTATTTTATTCCCTGATGAAGAAACCCACGGGTTTCGAAACGCGTTGGATGACTGGTCAAGAGCTCTACCTCTAACTATCACCCCACCACGCGAGCTGATCGAGTTTGAACGGCGCCATAACCAGCGATCTCCCCCGCGGTGACGTCATCGACCCGGAAGTGCTTCACACGGAGGGGAGTGAGAGAATCCAGCTGGTGTGGAGCTTCGCTCTGGCAAAGCACTGTATGGGACAGTAGCTGACGTTTGACTCGTGCTCTGGGGAGAAAGAACTAGTAGAGGCTTCCTACTTACCTTCCTACCAACAGGATCCTGCATCCGAGATATCAGCGCCACAACCCTTGTGAGGACACTCGTTCCGGTTTCCTGAGGCGTTGGATAACATTATCCCAAAACTGCTTATGATTAATCACTTTGATGTACGCACATTACTCACCCTACCTTATTGTTTATGTCAATATATTGTTTAATGCACTATGAGCGTTGTGCGCTGTGTCTTTTCTGTTATTAACTCTCTGGGCTTGTATGTGTATACCGGTATTACCTCTCTGGACGTGTATGTGTATGCCGGTATTACCTCTCTGGGGGTGTATGTGTATAAAGATATTACCTCTCTAGATGTGTATGTGCAGTGTTCGACAAACCTATACATTTGCTCGCCCCGGGCGAGTGGATTTAACCCCCGGGCGAGTAAATATTGACCCAAGCAGCACACGTTTGGTACTAGGTGGCGAGTAGATTTTTTTGTGTGGCGAGTAGATTTTTTGGTGATTTGTCAACCACTGTGTATGTGTATACCGGTAATACCTCTCTGGGCGTGTATGTGTATACCGGTATTACCTCTCTGGGCGTGTATGTGTATACCTGTATTACCTTTCTTGGCGTGTATGTGTATACCGGTTTTACCTCTCTGGGCGTGTATGTGTATACCGGTATTACATCTTTGGACGTGTATGTGTATACCGGTATTACATCTCTGGGCGTGTATGTGTATATCTGTATTACCTTTCTTGGCGTGTATGTGTATACCGGTTTTACCTCTCTGGGCGTGTATGTGTATACCGGTATTACATCTCTGAACATGTATGTGTATAACCGGTATTACCTTTCTGGGCGTGTATGTGTATTCCGGTATTACCTATCTGGGCGTGTATGTGTATATCGTATTATCTCCCTGGGCGTGTGTGTATACAGGTATTAACTCTCTGGGCTTGTATGTGTATACCGGTATTACCTCTCTGGACGTGTATGTGTATGCCGGTATTACCTCTCTGGGGGTGTATGTGTATAAAGGTATTACCTCTCTGGATGTGTATGTTTATACCGGTAATACCTCTCTGGGCGTGTTTGTGTATACCGGTATTACCTTTCTTGGCGTGTATGTGTATACCGGTTTTACCTCTCTGGGCGTGTATGTGTATACCGGTATTACCTCTCTGGGCGTGTACTGTATGTGTATACCGGTATTACCTCTCTGGGCGTGTATGTGTATACAGGTATTACTTCTCTGGGCGTTTATGTGTATACCGGAATAACCTCTCTGGGCGTGTATGTGTATACCGGTATTACCTCTCTGGGCGTGTATGTGTATACCGGTATTACCTCTCTGGGCGTGTATGTGTTTACCGGTATTACCTCTCTGGGGGTGTTTGTGTATACCGGTATTACCTCTCTGGGCGTGTACGTGTATACCAGTATTACTTCTCTTGGCGTGTCTGTGTATGCCGGTATTACCTCTCTGGGCGTGTTTGTGTATACCGGTATTATCTCCCTGGACATGTATGTGTATACAGGTATTAACACTCTGGGCCTGTACGTGTATACAGGTATTAACTCTCTGGGCGTGTATGTGTATACCGGTATTTCCTCTCTGGACATGTATGTGTATACAGGTATTAACTCTCTGGGCGTGTATGTGTATACCGGTATTACTACTCTTGGCGTGTCTGTGAATGCCGGTATTACCACACTGGATGTGTATGTGTATACCGGTATTACCGCTCTGGGCGTGATACCGGTATTACCTCTATGGGCGTGTATGTGTATACCGGTATTACCTCTCTGGGCATGTATGTGTATACTGGTATTACATCTCTGGGCGTGTATGTGTATACTGGTATACTTCTCTGAGCGTGCAATTGTATATCGGTATTACCTCTCTGGACGTGTATGTGTATACCGGTATTACATCTCCGGGCGTGTATGTGCATACTGGTATACCTCTCTGAACATGTATGTGTTTAACCGGTATTACCTTTATGGGCGTGTATGTGTATTCCGGTATTACCTCTCTGGGCATGTATGTGTATATCGTATTATCTCCCTGGACGTGTATGTGTATACAGGTATTAACTCTCTGGGCTTGTTTGTGTATACCTGTATTACCTCTCTGGACGTGTATGTGTATACCGGTATTACCTCTCTGGGCGTGTATTTCTATACCGGTAATACCTCTCTGGGTGTGTATGTGAATACCGGTATTACCTCTCTTGACATGTATGTGTATACAGGTATTAACTCTCTGGGCCTGTACGTGTATACAGGTATTAACTCTCTGGGCGTGTATGTGCATACCGGTATTACCTCTCTGGACATGTATGTGTATACAGGTATTAAGTCTCTGGGCCTGTACGTGTATACAGTTATTAACTCTCTGGGCCTGTACGTGTATACCGGTATTACCTCTCTGGGCGTGTATGTGTATAGCGGTATTACTTCTCTTGGCGTGTGTGTATGCCGGTATTACCACTCTGGACGTGTATGTGTATACCGGTATTACCTCTCTGGGCGTGTATGTGTATACCGGTATTACCTCTCTGGGCGTGTATTTCTATACCGGTATTACCTCTCTGGGTGTGTATGTGAATACCGGTATTACCTCTCTTGACATGTATGTGTATACAGGTATTAACTCTCTGGGCCTGTACGTGTATACAGGTATTAACTCTCTGGGCGTGTATGTGCATACCGGTATTACCTCTCTGGACATGTATGTGTATACAGGTATTAACTCTCTGGGCCTGTACGTGTATACCGGTATTACCTCTCTGGGCGTGTATGTGTATACCGGTATTACCTCTCTGGGCGTGTATGTGTATACCAGTGTTACCGCTCTGGGCGTGTATGTGTATACCGGTATTACCTCTCTGGGCGTGTATGTGTATACCGGTATTACCTCTCTGGGCGTGTATGTGTATACCAGTGTTACCGCTCTGGGCGTGTATGTGTATACCGACTTTGTACCTGGCGAATAAACCCTGCTGTGCATCAACACTACGTTTCCCTGCCTTTGATCTGGATAAAAGAGACTGCAACGTGGTGTGGACATCACAATATATATATATATATATATATATATATATATATATATATACATGTAGAGGTATCAGTACCGTGTTAGCCGAGCTTCAATAATCAAAAAATAAATAGATGATACCGTTCTGTGGCTAACGAAATGCTTTTATTTGTGCGAGCTTTCGAGATACACTGATCTCTTCTTCCGGCGATGTTACAATGAATGAAGCAAGCAAATGGTATACTTAAAAACAGTGTCTCTTGGAATGTTATCTGTGCTGGTGCTTCCCCCGGTGTGGATGTGTATTGGTATACACATCCACACCGGGGGAAGGAACAGCACAGATAACATTCCAAGAGACACTGTTTTTAAGTAATCCTTGCTTCATTCATTGTAACATCGCCGGAAGAAGAGATTAGTGTATCTCGAAAGCTCGCACAAATAAAAGCATTTCGTTAGCCACAGAACGGTATCATCTATTTATTTTTTGATTATATATATATATATATATATATATATATATATATATATATATATATATATCATTATTATATGATATAGCAGTGTACTATAAGCTAGTACTTTCTTACAACCCTGTATTTACATGTCCGATCCCTCACCACCGGGGTTTTAACATTCACTTTGAAAATAAATAACACACCAGAGTTTGATATATGATAAATACAATTTTATTATTTTTGTGTCTTGTTATAGTCTCCCTGAGAGGTAGTTATTCTGACCAATCTTCCTATTCATCCTACTGTAGTCTACAAACTATTATGTATATCATATCTATTATAGGTTTTGACATTACATTTCATCAGGTTGAGTGCAATTTTCTGGGATCTATTATGATCTTCTTCGATTAGACATTGTATCTAAGTATTGTTCCTCCCAAATGCACCCGTTTGACGCAGTTATGCGCACAATATATTTGGTTTGAGCGGTGATTCCCCCCTTTTTTTTTATCTATGAGAGAGAGAGAGAAATAGAATGGGGGAGAGACAGCATTAGGAGGAGAGACAGACACATGGAGAGGGAGAGACAGACAGAGCATGGGGAGAGAGAGAGACAGAATATGGAAAGAGAGAGACAGCATGGGGAGAGCGCGAGAGACAGCAAGGGGAGAGCGAGAGATGGCATGGGGAGAGCGAGAGATGGCATGGGGAGAGGCAGGCACAGTATGGGTGGGATAGAGACAGACTGGAGAGAAGCAGACAGAAAGGAGAGAAGAATTGTAAGAGTACTGGAGGGATGGGGAGGGAGAGAATGGAGGGATGGGGGAGTGAGAAGGATGGGGGGAGAGAATGGAAGGGTTGGGGAGAGAGAATAGAGGGATGGGGTTGAGAGAGAGGCTGGAGGGATGAGGGGGGAGAGAGAGAGAGAGAAGAGGGATGGTAGGGAGAGTGGCTGGAGGGATGGGGTTAAGAGAGAGGATGGAGGGATGGGGGAGAGAGAATAGATGGATGGGGTTAAGAGAGAGGATGGAGGGATGGGGGAGAGAGAATAGAGTGATCGGGTTAAGAGAGAGGATGGAGGGATGGGGGAGAGAGAATGGAGGGATGGTTGGGAGTGAGAGGATGGAGGGATAGAGAATAGAGGGATGGTGGGGAGAGAGTGGCTGAAAGGATGGGGGAGAATAGAGGGATGGGGTTGAGAGAGGTTGGAGGGATGGGGGAGAGAGAATGGAGCGATGTGGGGAGAGAGAATGGAGGGATGGGGGAGAGAGAATTGAGGGATGGGGGAGGGTGACAGAATGGGGGGAGAGAGGGAATGGGGAAGCGAGAGAATGGAGGGATGGAGAGAGAGAGAGAATTGAGGGATGGGGGAGAGTAAGAGGATGGGGGGAGAGAGAATGGAGGGATGAAGATAGAGAGAGAATGGAGGGATGTGGGGAGAGAGAGAATGGAGGGATGGGGAGAGAGAGAATGGAGGGATGGGGGAGAGTGAGAGGATGGAGGGAGAGAGAGAATGGAGGGATGGGGAGAGAGAGAATGGAGGGATGGGGAGAGAGAGAATGGAGGGATAGGGGAGAGTGAGAGGATGGGGGGAGAGAGAGAATGGAGGGAATGGGGAAGCGAGAGAGAATGGAGGGATGGAGAGAGAGAGAGAGAATGGAGCGATGTGGGGAGAGAGAATGGAGGGATGGGGAGAGAATGAAGGGATGGGGGAGCGTGAGAGAATGGGGGGAGAGAGAGAATGGGGGAATAAATAACCCCTGCTGACCCTCCCCCACCGCCCCCTGACCGTGTCACCCGTAGTCAGGAGGGGAGAGATGCCAGGTAACCAATATGAGGTAAGAGGGGAGCCTGGCCCCCCGGTCATAGCACCCATATTACAGATGTTATCAAATCCCACAATGTTAAAGAAGTATATGGCAATGAAACCATTTAACTGGGAGATACAGGAGCCACAATTGAAGTCATTTAGTAGAAGCTTTTGCTTGAGTTGTGTAACACGCTGAGCTGGAGATGTACAGAGGAGGGAATAAGCAGGAAGCAGGTCAGCCGGTGAGCTCCGTAATCAGCATTACTTATATCTCCTAAACGTCGTCCCAACCATGTAATGCTGCTGAACAGCCTACACTTCATATACATGATATACTTAACCCTTTCTTTTCGCTCAACTCCAATCTAAATGATTTGTTAATTGGTTTGTAATTAGAGATATATTTGTAGCATAATCCCATGTATGTTCTTTTTACCTGTTAAATACCTTTTTGTGTAATGAAATATATTATAGATCAGAGGTGCTTCCTGTTGCACTTGTGCTGTTAGCAATAGATAAACCGGATAGAAAAGACACTACACATAGATTTGATTAAATAAAGCTTTATTTAATTTAAATAATTTATCTCTTTGCTGGTAGGGGTCTGCAACACATCACAGAGCGATATAGTAACACACTGAGCAATGCATTGCAGAACCCTCCAGCAGCAAAGGGGTTAAGATCAATGCAGGTAGATCTCACTTCTAATTAATGCACAAAGGGCAGTTTGTTGCTGTGATCCAGAGGAAGGCGAAACATAACCCCTGCTGTGTTGTGGGGGAAACAAATTCCTTCCTGACCCCAGTAAATGGCGATCGGATCATCCCTGGATCAGTGTGCAGTGAGATCAGATGGAGCAGCACAGATCAGCGTTGTTATACACAGGGGCACACTCAGTATATAGAGTGGTGATGGGGCGATGGGGCCCCTGTGTATAATCATAGGGTGATGGGGCGCGTGTGCCCCTGTGTATAACTCACATGATCCCCCATCCTTCTGCATATCTATCACAGTCAGGGCCGCCGACAGTTGGGGTCAGCCAGGACAACTGTCCCGGGTCTGGGGAGGGCAAGGCCGGCCGGCGCTGCAAGTTGAGCCTGAACCTCTGGCCAGACCCGGCGGCCGGTCCTCTCATGGCCAGGTCCTGGCTCTCCCTCAGCTATAGGCCTCTTCCTTCTCTGTCTCACGTTGAGCTTCCAACGCTGGTGCGCGACGGGCTTCTCTGATGTCAGCGCGCCGGAAGTAAGCTTGGCCCAGCTTCAGGCAGCAGAGGAAGGCTTGGCGTGCACGCCAGCATTGGTAGCATGTGGGACAGAGTGGAAGAGTTGGTGTGCCCGAGCATTAGATGCCGGCTCCGGGTGGGCACGCCTGTGCAGTAGGCGCCGGCTCTGGCTGGGGGTTCCTGCGCAGTAGGTGCCAGCTCAGGTTGGGTATGCCAGCGCAGTAGACCGTTCTCCGGCTGGGCGCGCCTGCGGCATCCGGCTGGGCGCGCCTACATAGAAGACGCTGGCTCTCCCCGGGCGCCCCAGCGCAGTCGGTTCTGGCTTGGGCACCTGCACAGTAGACGCCAGCTCCATCTGGGAGCACCTGCGCAGTAGACGTACCTGTGCAGTAGGCTCCAGCTGGGCAGGCCTGTGCAGTAGACCCCGACTTGGCATGCATGCGAGTAGATGCCGGCTCCGGCCAGGTGCGCCTGCGCAGTAGATGCTGACTCTGACTGAGGGAGATGGCACAGTAGGATCCGGCTGGGCGAGCCTGCGCAGTAGACGCTGGCTCGGGCCGGGCGCCCCAGCACAGTCAGCTCTGGATGGACATGCCTGCACAGTAGACGCCAGCTCCGGCGGGGTGCCACGATGTGCTCACCACAAACTAGACGGGACTGCGAGGCTGAGGTGGGGATTTGAGAAAACACAACCAATGCGAGGGCGCATCTTGATTGTAGATTGGTCAGGGTAGCCGGGTCGGGGTTGGAGAGGTACGGATCGTTGCGGGTAAGCCGAGGTCGGGGAGCCAGAGGTGCGGTGTCCAAGAGAAAAGCTGGGTTGGTATACAGGAGGTCACTGAAGCAGAGCAGGGAAAGGTAGCGAGAGACTGGAACAAGGCAAGGCACGAGGGAGGTGAACACAGGTAACTGGAACAATGCTCAGCCGCTGAGGGAATGGAGAACAGGGAATAAATAGGAGGACTCACCAATGGGAAGCAGGAAGGAGGAGACTGCAGCGAAAGGTACCAGGTGCAGGAGGCACATATGCTTTAGAGGAGGAGAGCGTGCGCCCATGAGTGGGGAAATGCACGCGACTGCGTGTGTGCAGAGCGTGTCTGTGGCAGGAGTGTAACGCTTGTGCTCCCACGCACAAGCAAAGACAAGGAGGGGGACCCAGTAGCGAGGTTGGGAAGCCGCATGAGACACGAGATAGGAGAACGTTGTCACGCAGCTGGGGAGCGGTGCACTTCATCACATGAGCATGCCGCGCGCGAGAGAAGCGTGGCGCGTCCGGAAGATAGGAGCCAGGCTGTGGCACAGCTGAACCAGCTGCACGTGCGAGCATGCTCTGTTAGCAGAGCGGAGCCGTGCGCACTCAGGCACCAGCGCAGGGTGTGGGATGCCACTGGTAAGAAGAGAAGGTAGAGCAGAGTCAAGAGCACAAGGTTACAATGGTTGGTTGCTTCCTGGAGGATGTCAAGACTCCTTAAAGGCATAGTGCCAGTAACTGAAGAGAAAAGCAATACTAAATTCAAAGTAAGGGTTCTTTAGTTAAATGCTTTGGCCAAAGTATTGTAAGCCTGCTACCACGTCAAGGTAAACCCTAATCAGCAGGTCCTACACTACCCGCACGATAAACTAACCTTAGTAATAGAAAGAGGAAAGTCCCAGTCTTCCAGAAAAGCCCAAAGGAGGGCAAGTAGAGGTCCAGAGGAGATCCAAGCAGGAACAGCATGCAATGACAGGAACAGGAGGCATCGAGTACTGGAGTAGTACTTTGCATGACCCAGGGCAGATAGCAACTAACTGTTATTTAAGGAGCAGCAGCAGCAGCAGTTGTTGGCAATGAGAGTCAAAGTGGGGCTTACTTCCTGCCAGGAGGAAGAGGGCAGGGTTTGCCAGAAAGCAAGATGGCGTCACTTGCCTCAGTATGCTTGAAGTCACTTCCTGTTGGTGAGATAAGGCAGGGGACGGAGAGCAGGCGCGGCCTCTGCGGAAGTAGGGAAGGGTTCAGAACACCAACAAGGATTAGAGAGTCTTGACTCGCACCTGGAGAGTGGCGCACACTGGGGCCATTGCCAAGCTCCGTGGCATACAAAGAACCACGTGTGCGCTCTGTAAGGAGAGCGGGAATCTGAGATGTGGCAGGTAAGGAGGGAACACGCCGCAGGGATTGTGTTTCCCGATACCATTCAGTACCCCCCCTCTTCTGGATCGAACTCTGAGCGATCCATACTAGACTGAGGGGAAACAGTCCATAAAAAGTTCTTACCAAGGCGCCAAGCAAAGTAGGGTTTCTGCAGATTCCAAGGAGTGGTCCGCAGAGAGTCCAGGCCGCAGTACAGGAACAAGACAATGACCAGGAACTATGAACAGGAACTACAGTATAACAAGACTTTAAAAACAGCCAAACCTGGAAACTACGGAAGCAGCACTCCATGGTCTGTAACTCAAGGGCTCCCTTCTGGAGTAGGAGGAAAAACAATTCTGGACTGTTGAAAGGAAAGGGACTCAAGTCTCCCAACGGTAAAGGGGTTCAGGGACGGCAGAGTCCACCTCGGGGGGTCCGTTTGTTTGGGCTGAGCATAATGTAACGCTGGTGCTCCCACGCACAAGCCAAGAAAAGGAGGGGTCCCAGTACCGAGGTTGGGAAGCCACAGGAGACACGAGATAGGAGAAAGTTGTCATGCAGCTGGGGAGCTGTGCACAGGCGCATCTGGAAGAGTGGAGCCAGGCTGCGTGGCACAGCTGAGCTAGCTGCACGTGCGAGCATGCTCTGTTAGCAGAGCGGAGGCGCGCGCACTAAGGCACCAGCGCGGAGTGTGGGATGCCACTGGTAAAAAGAGAAGGTAGAGCAGAGTCAAAAGCACAAGGTTGCAATGGTTGGTTGCTTCCTGGAGGACGTCCAGCCTCCTTAAAGGCATAGTGCCAGTAGCTGAAGAGAAAAGCAATACTAAATTCAAAGTAAGGGTTCTTTAGTTAAATGCTTTGGCCAAAGTATTGTAAGCCTGCTACCACGTCAAGGTAAACCCTAATCAGCAGGTCCTACACTACCCGCACGATAAACTAACCTTAGTAATAGAAAGAGGAAAGTCCCAGTCTTCCAGAAAAGCCCAAAGGAGGGCAAGTAGATAAAGTCCTTTTGTCAGGATGGAATGTGTAAGAGGTGTTTTCTACCCTCTACTGATGTCAATTTTTGATTAAATAAAGCTTTTTTCTTTTACTAATTGCACTTGGATTGTTTATGGAGAGCAGTGACCGCCCAGACTCTGTTTTTCCTTTTCTGCTTTTACCTTCGCCGGGTTCATGGTGAGCCCCTTGTTAGAGATAATATACCCCAGAAAAGTTGTGGACGCTTGATGGAAGAAGCACTTCTCCAGTTTCGCGTACAGATGATTCTTCCGAAGGCGGAGAAGTACCTGTCTGACATGAGAAACATGCTCCTGTTCAGACTTAGAAAAAATCAATATATCGTCCAAATACAAGACCACAAACCGGTTGAGAAGATCCCTGAATACCTCGTTCACGAAGTCCTGGAAGACGGCCGGGGCATTACAGAGTTCAAAGGGCATGACGAGATACTTGTAGTGACCCTCACCAGTATTGAAGGCCGTCTTCCATTCATCGCCCTGGCAAATCCTTACCAAGTTGTAGGCCCCCTGGAGATCCAATTTAGTAAAGATATTGGCCCTCTGTAGGCAGTCGAAGAGTTCTGGAATCAGCGGCAGAGGATAACGGTTCTTAATGGTAATTTTATTAAGACCCCTATAGTCAATACATGGTCTTAGCGATCCGCCCTTTTTTCTTTACGAAGAAGAACCCTGCACCGGCTCAAGACGAGGATTTATGGATAAAGCCCTTTTGTAAATTTTCGTGAATATAGTCTCTCATGGCTTTCGTCTCCGTAAGTGACAGAGGATAGGATGCAACCATGGGGGGTATGGAGCCGGGCAATAAGTCAATTGGACAGTCAAATGGACGATGTGGCGGCAAGACCTCAGACCTGTCTTTGTCAAAAAACATCACAGAATTCAGCATAGAGCTCCGGCAGACTTGTCCCTACCTCCTTGGGAGTAGTGGCTCCAAAGATGCTGTTGGAAGAGACTGAACAGTTCCTGAGACAGAGCGGGCTCCATTGGACCAGATTTTTGCCTGCTGTCACGGTAGTGCTGCCCGCAGACCAGACCCATCCCTGTACTGTGGTGGGACATTAGTAACACGCACCCGCAGCAGAGGAAGCGTGTCCGGAGTGTGGTAGTTTGCGTAGAGAGGCCAGGAGACTTAGTATGGTATTTGTCATGCTGTGTCCACCACAAACTAGACGAGACCCTCGGTACTGAGGTGGGAAAAGACTAAACACCACCGACAGGCACGGGAATCTGATCTGGAGTGTGCGTAGTTGCTCGCGCCGGGTCAGGAGCAGGGAGGGTAGAGGAGTAGTGAATACTTGCCGAGTTAAGGGTAATAGAAGTATCGGAACGTTGGAGGTACTCGTCGCTGGGGTCGGTGCTGGAGAAGGTAGAATAGTTGAGGTCCAAGAGCCAAGTTCAGGTTGGAGAGTTATGGACGGTCAAGGATAGCCAAGGTCGGGGTTCCAGAGAAGCGGTGGTCCAAAGGCAAGCCAAGGTCGGTACACGGGAGATCAAACAAGACAAGGCAGGATATCTAGGAGACAAGAGAGGTAAGCACAGGAACAGGAAGCTTATGGTCAGCCAATGTGCCGGTGGTACTGCTGAGCCTAAATAGGTGAGACAGCCCAATGGGAGCAAGAGGCGGAACTGGGGCGTGTTCGTGCGGAGCCTGTGATAGGCTATGGTAAGGATGCCAGGTGAGAGTGCTGTCAATGGCCTCTAGTCCCACCGGGAACTTCTTGTGAACGAGCGAAATCTAGTTTCTCTCGGCAAAGCTTTGGTCGACAAAATTACCTCCAGAGCCGGAATTTATGAAGGCAACTGTGGACACTAGAAAACCCTCCCCAGAGAGGGTAACCGGGAGCAGAATCCTTGTGAGAGGCCTTATAGTGATAGGGGATAAGGAGAACGTCCCCAACGTGACCCCCCTGGACTGCCCTGGGGTTTTAGAACCCTCCGCCTTCTGTGGGGCATGAAGAGCCTGGTGCCACGGGCTGGCGCAGTACAGACACAGGCCAATGTCTCGTTAGTCGACAGCTTATAGCCTCCCAAGTGCATGGGTATGTGGCTCTGGGGGTGAAGAGGTTCTATTGTATGCTCCTGTGGAGGGGAGACTCCTGGGGCGAACAGTAGACATTGGGCTCTCTCAGACCCCCTCTCTTGCCGCAAATGCAGCCCGCGATCAATTCTTCGAGATCAGTCGGACGCTCCTGCGTGGTGAGTTTGTCCTTCAATGACTCAGAGAGGCCATGCCAAAAGGCGCCCGCCAGGGACTCGTCATTCTATCCTGTCTCTGCAGCCACGGTCCGAAACTCGAGGGCATACTTGGTGACCAACCGGGTTCCCTGGGCGATATGGAAAAGGGAAGATGCTTCCATCATCTTGCGTCCGGGCGTGTCGAACACTCTGCGGAACTCCCGAGTGAAGAGTCCGATGTCTTGAGTGAGGTCCGGTCTCACATGTTCCCAGATGGGGGAGGCCAAGGCCAGGGCGTCGTCGGTGAGCAACGGAGTGAAATACGCCACTTTGGATTTAGGAAATGGGAAACGAGAAGGCGTAACCTCGAGCTGAATAAAACACTGGTTGAGGAACCCTCGGCAACCGTGCTGTTCCCCTGCATAACGGCGGGGCGTAGGAAGTCGAGGTTCAGCCGGCAATGACAGCGGGTCTGCCATGAGTCCAGTCATGGTAGGAACCAGGGAAGGGACCGCTCTGGTTGGAGTGGGTGCTTGTTCCGTAAGAAGGCGGAGGCTCTCCTGTAACATGAGCATGCGCCGGTCGTTGTGCTCGAGGTATTGTTCAAGTTTGGAAAATAGGTTGGAGTGCGTGCTCAAGACTCGCCCCACCTGTGCTCACCACTAACTAGACGGAACCGCGAGGCCAAGTGGGGGATTTAAGAAAACACAAACCCGAAGCCGCAAGGGCGCCTCTTGATTGTAGATTGGTCAGGGTAGCCGAGTCGGGGTTGGAGAAGTTACGGATCGCTTTGGGTACTTAGCCAAGGTCGTTGTTGGAGAGGTACTGTGACGCTCGTACTGCCCGCAAACCTGACAGGAACCCGGTACTGAGGTGGAACGGAAGGATACCACGCACCCACAGCAGCGGTGGCGTGCCCGGAGTGTGGTATAGAGCGAAGCTGGACCGGGGGCAAGGAAGAGGGTTAGTCAGGTACTTGCCGAATCCAGAGTAGAAGAAGGTAGAGTGGTCGTGTTCGTAAGCCAAAGGTCTGGGAGTAGAGACAGCTGCGTAATCGAATGTCCGTTTGCCTGGTCGGAGGATTAGAGAAGACAGCGTAGTCGAATGTCCAATTGCCAAGTCTGAGGGGTAGAGAAGACAGCGTAGTCGAATGTCCGTTTGCCAAGTCCGAGGGGTAGAGAAAACAGCGTAGTCGAATGTCCGTTTGCCAAGGTCAAGATCCAGAGGAGGTTTGCAGACAATCCAAGGTCAGGAACTCAGGGGCTGAAAAAACAAGAGCTATCCCCTGAGTGCCGTGCACAAGCTGCACGGGTCCTTGCGCGCCCTTTAAGGCAGATGGGCTGACGCGCGTAACCCAGAAGAAGAGGAGAGGCAGTGTGGAAGATGCCCACGCCAGTGGGGAAATTACGGGGATCCGGAGCAGCGGCGGTGCCTGTTGTGGCAGCAGGTAAAGGAGCGCTGTGGCGGGTCGATCGTGACCCATGGACCCTTACAGTACCCCCCCCCTCGAGGATCGAACTCCGGACGATCTTCCCAAGGTTTGTGGGGGAACTTTTGGTGAAAGCGTCTTAGTAAAGACGGAGTATGGAGTTCAGGCCGTGAGACCCAAGAGCGTTCCTCAGGGCCATACCCCTTCCAGTGGACCAAGAACTGGACTTTGCCTCTAGAGATATGAGAGTCAATGATGAACCGGACTTCAAATTCTTGTTGTCCTTGTATAGTAACAGAAGGAGGTCTATGTGAGGAGTGGGAGGACTGAGCACTTTGGATGAACGGTCTCAAGAGGGAAACATGGAAGACGGGCGAGATCTTTATGGAGGAAGGAAGGAGAAGACGATAGGCCACATGGTTTAACTGTTGAAGGATAGAAAAGGGACACAGGGACCTAGGAGATAACTTCAGAGTAGGCGTCTTCAATCTGATATTTTTTGAAGAGAGCCAAACCTTATCTCCAGGTATATACTTATGTGCCTCCTGATGAAGACGATCTGCCTGTCTCTTCTGCCTCTGGGCCAAATCCCGTAATACCCCTTGAATCCTCTTCCATGATCCCTGAAGAGTGGCAATCATAGAATCGGCAGCAGGAACTCCTGAAGTGGGTGTGGGAATAGGGAGCTGATTAGGATGATATCCATAATTTATAAAGAACGGCGACTCCTGTGTGGATTCATTCCTGAGGGAGTTGATGGCGAATTCTGCCCATGGGACTAATTCTGCCCAATTATTCTTAGCCAGATGAAAAACATCGTAAATATTGTTCCAGGGATTGATTCATGCGCTCGGTTTGGCCATTGGTTTGAGGGTGATACCCAGACGAAAAAAGAAGGGAAATACCTAGCCTCTGAGAAAAAGCGTGCCAACATTTCGAGACAAATTGAGTACCACGATCAGAAACAAAGGAAAGTGGAATACCATGGATACGAAAAATCTCTCTCAAAAAAATATCAGCCAGTGTGGCAGATTATGGTAACCCCTTGAGGGGAATAAAATGGACCTGCTTGGAAAACCTGTCAATAAGCTACCTACCATACTTCTGACAAAGAAAGGAGTGAACACGGCAGTCTGCCACCTAAAGCACTTCTAGCCTTTGAAACCCTTAAAAGGACATTCTCCACCGCCCCCATCCTACGCCACCCAGATCTCAGACTTCCCTTTACTCTAGAGATTGACGCTTCGGATATCGGTGCTGGCGCCATCCTTTCTCAAAGGCAATCCCCACAGGATAAGCTCCATCCCTGTGGGTTTTTCTCAAAAAAAAAATTCTCCAGCAGAACAAAATTATGATGTCGGCAATAGAGAACTGGCCATCAAACTCACCCTACAGGAATGGAGACATGTCTTTGAAGGTACTGAAAACCCCATTTCAATCCTTACCGACCATTAAAACCTGTTGTATATAGAGAACGCATGCCGTCTAGGAGCCCGTCAGGCTCCGGTGGTCTCTTTTCTTTTCTAGGTTCAATTATTTGATCTTTTTCATCCCCTGATCGAAGAATCAAAAAGTGGATGCGCTCTACTGGCAATTCATGGTCGAAGACAAATCCCAGGAGGTTCCAGAGACGATTCTACCCTCCAAATATGTCATTTCGGCCAACTCTTTCAATGTCTTGAATAAGGTTCTGGCAGCACATGCTAATCTTTCCAGAGATCTCAAGGTGTCGAAGGGTCGTTTGTATGCTGCTCCACGCTTCCAAAGGAAGATACTAGAGTGGGGTCATTCATCCAAGTCCGCCGGTCATCCTGGTATCAAGAAGACTTCCGACCTCATCAAGCGAACCTTTTGGTGGCCCAGCATGCTGAGAGATACGGAAGAGTTTGTCAAATCCTGCCCAACTTGTGCCCAGGTCAAGACGTCTCGCAGAAAACCGACAGGTCTTTTACAGCCATTACCCATTCTGGAACGCCCATGGAGCCACCTTTCAATGGATTTTATTGGAGAACTTTCCACTTCTAGAGGGATGAACACTATCCTGGTGGTCGTGGATAGGTTTTCCCAGCAGGCCCATTTTATTCCCTCAAAGGGTTACCCAATTCTGCCACCTTGGCAGACGTCTTCGTCAAAGAGATTTTTCGCCTCCACGGGGTCCCACTGAACATTGTTTCCGACCGCGGCTCACAGTATATCTCTAAGTTCTGGCGAGCCTTCGCCCATAGTATGGACATCACCCTTCACTTTTCTTCAGGATACCACACTCAAACAAAAGGGCAGACCGAGAGAACAAACAAAACACTGAAGCAATACCTGCGCTGCTTTGTCTCCAATAGTCAGGATAATTGAGTGGACCTCCTCCCTTGGGCAGAGTTTGCACACAACTCTTTAAAGAACATTTCCACACAGGAATCTCTGTTTTTTGTAAATTACGGCTTCCATCCAGTATGACTTCCGATTTCTTCAATCCCATCCGGGATCCCGGCAGCAGACGACCATATTAAAATCCTACCGGAATCTTGCAGGAAGATCCAAAAGGTACTGGCAAGAGGCGATTCGCAGACAAAAGGCACAAGCGGACCGTCACCGCTGAGAGGTGCCTGATTATAAGACAGGAGAATCTGAAAAAAACGGTTTATAAGGAACTCCTGGTGGAGGCCTCTCCTATCGGCCTCTCCTGCGCCATATCCATCGCCACAGGGCTCCAAGAACGTTCCTCCCTCTCTGTCTTGGCCCCTCAGATCCATTCATATGGGCTCTTCTGCCCAGCCTAGGGAAGGGGAAGCAGCACTTGAGTCCAGATATCACGGCCTCTTCCTCTGCGTCTTCCTCGGCTCCCTCCTCCTCCGCTTCTTGCTCCTCTTCCTCCGCTTCTTCCTCCTCTTCTGCCGCTTTGTTGTTCTCGCCTTCCTCTTCATCCTCATGCACCATAGATGGTATATAGTGCACTATGGAACTGGAGCCGGAGCTGCCGCAGTCCCACGCTGATAGGCTGAACGGCTCCACTGCCGGGTGCTCCCCGACCTGCAGGAGACATAAAGTGTGTGTAACCAGGACAGTGATACTCTGTATCACAAGAGCTCCTCTGCCACTAATACCCCATCCCCAGGCCCAGTACCCTGTTATACCCCCCTCCCCAGGCCCAGTACCCTGTTATACCCCACTCCCAAGGCCCAGAACCCTGGTATACTCCCAAGGCCAATACCCCATTATACCCACCTCCCCAGACCCAGTACCCTGTTATACCCCCCTCCCCAGGCCCAGTTCCCCGTTATACCCCCTGTGGCGAGAATGGGGTTAATTAGGCCATTAATAAAGGTATTATGCTCGGCTGATTAACCCAAACTCGCATTGGGAGTGAAGGGGTTAAAAGTATTTGCATTGCCCTGATGTATTTGCTCCTGTCCCAGCCTTCTTACCCCCAGTTTGCAGCCTATTTCCTGCCTGTCATAATAGAATTACATACAAAGTGTGCTATAAGGTTTTCAGGCACAAGATGGCGTTGTGAGCGCCGAAGCTGGCGCTGATTGAAGAAGTGTGGCTGTATACGGGTGGTCTGTTTGAAGCATAGGTATCCTTTTTCAAACACGCAAGTTCAATTGAATAAGTGGCTTGCGGTTAGATTTCAAGTGGTTTTTCGACAGAATGCATCCATACCTTGTTAGCTCACGTAACTTGAAAGGAGGAAAGTCTATTGCCGTGGGAATTCGGTCAATTGACGTGAGAACTAGGTGAACTTGGTATCTCACAAGAAAGCCTTTCAATTAAGTGGGCTAACTCGCGAACGGAGACTGCTTCCCCTTTATACCCCTATCCCCAGGCCCAGTACCCCCTTATACCCTCTGCCCCAGTACCCGTGATAACACCCTCCCCAGGCCCAGTACCCTGTAATACCCCCAGGTCCAGTACCCAGTTATACCCACCTCCCCAGACCCCTACCCCGAAGAAGTAGCAATTTCTAGCTACGAAACGCGTAGGATTAACATATGCTGTATTAGTAGCCTTTTTAAGGTATTTTATTTGTATATGTATCCATGCATTTGCTGCCACCTTTCCAAGATGCCGCTCGGGTGTCTGTACTGCTAGTCACGCCCCCCATGTGACGTAACGCGGAAGCGCGGGTACTGATAGGGGAATCGTCCCTGCCAGTTGCCGATCACCCTGATTGTGTTCCTGGGTGTATCGCAATCAATTTTACTCTGCCTTCTCTACATGAATGGAGTAGCACAACGTTATATATGTGCTGTAGAGACTGATTCACATTGACCACACACATACAGTAATGTGTCTGCCACAGCTGAGGATTTTTACATCAGCCCAACATATGGTGACTGAATACTGATGACAACAAGGAGGTGCTTCCCCCACGAGACTCCCAACAGATTTGGATGTCCTGTGTAAGCTGTCATTACCTTGAGAGGCCCAGACGCTATCTGGAGATCGTAGAGGAATACTTACCAGAGGGACCCTAATCCATCGCCCATTCTGATGCCAGCTGTGTGGTAACTTCGTGTATTGTACACGTAAATGCGATTGATCTATAATTTTTATGTACGCAGAATACTTACCCTCTTTTTTTACACTAAAATGTTTTGATATACTTCACTATTTGCGTTTTGTGCTGTTTTTTGTCTTTTTTACCCCATACACTGGCCCGGTACCACGTGATACACCCCTCTCCTTGTTCAGTACCCCGTTATACCCAGTCCCAGTACCCAGTTATACCTCCTCTTTGTCAGCCTCCTCCTCATCTTCTTTATCCTCCCACACTATTGATGGAGTATAGTGCCCTGAGGAGCTGGAACTGGAGCTCTCAGGGTACCACGCTGACAGGCCGAACGGCTCCACCTTGGTGTGCTCCCCGACCTGCAGGAGACATAACGTCTGTGTAACCAGGACAGTGATACTCTGTATCGCAAGAGCTCGTTGCCATTTATTCCCCACTCCTCAGGCCCAGTACCCATTATACCCCCCTCCCCAGGCCCAGTACCCCTTTATACCCCCAGGCCCAGAAACCTGTTATACCCCCAAGCCCTGGCCCAATACCCCGTTATACCCCCAGGCCAAGTTCCCCATTATAACCCCCAGACCCAGTAGCCCGTTATCCCCCCCTCCCCAGGCCCAGTACCCCGTTATACCCACCTCCCCAGAACCAGTACCATTTTATACCCACCTCCCCAGGCCCAGCACACCTTTATACCCCCTCCCAGGACCAGTACCCTGTTATACCCCCTCCCCAGGCACAGTACCCAGTTATACTCCTTTCCCCAAACCCAGTACCCCATTATACCCCCTCCCCATGCCAAGTACCCCGTTATACCGTAACATACTATTCCATAAATAGTGTGCTGTACAACAGCTAAAAGTACTATATGTGCGGCTGATTCACAGCTCAGTGATTCCCATTTACCTGTAAAGTGCCTCTTCCACCTTTCTGTTGAGGGGTATTCTCCGCCCATGCCTGTGATACAGAGGATAGTAATGTGAGCACATGTATTCCTCACTCATAAGCATGTCCTGGCACTGTATGGGAGGTTTGACGGTTAAACCAATTGTCCACAGCACTCAAACAGTAACAATCTTCGCAACGCAAAGTTGCTTTGCAATGTTAGCAACTTTTCGGAGTAATAGACCCCTTCAAGGCCCGTTTCCAAGTCACACTAATGGACAGTGGTACTTCCCTTTAATTAATCCTATCTAAGGAACCTGAATGGTCCATTTGACTCTCCCTTGCAGTCACATATAGGGGCCTATGCTAGTAGCCTTCATAAAGCAACTTGCTGGTTCTATTACGCTTAGGCAGAACCGCGTTCATTTGAGGTCCGGGACCCCCTGCTTCATGAGATACAGGCCCCGTTATAGGGTGCATGTATCTCCTATGCATTTAAATGTCTCGTGCCACATGACCGTGGGATTTAAATGCATAGGAGATACTGGCATCCCATAACGGGGCCTGTATCTCAGGCAGCATGTCAACGCGGACCTCAAGTCAACGCGGTTCTGCTCCGGAGACCTCCTGCTCATGCACACTAGTATTACATTTTTCATTAAAACAGCTTCATTTCCTTAGTGGCTGGTTGCAAAGGAAATGAAGGGATTCAACCTCAATAGCCTGTTTATTTGGGCAGAGGGGGTGGATGAAGGGGGTAGTAGTCCCAGGGAGGGTAAATAGGCCTACCTGGAAGGTTGCAGGAGGAGTTAACCTGCGGAACCGCTATGGTAATGAAGGAGTTAACCAGTGCTGGACATCCATCCTTTGGGCAACTACCCCCTTCATCTAATCCCTCTACCCACAAT
This sequence comes from Ascaphus truei, assembly GCF_040206685.1. Taxonomy (NCBI): domain Eukaryota; kingdom Metazoa; phylum Chordata; class Amphibia; order Anura; family Ascaphidae; genus Ascaphus; species Ascaphus truei. The sequence continues at coordinate 654,524 of NW_027455043.1, forward strand.
AAACAAAAACACACAACAACCCTACTACCCACCTCCTCTACCCCCAACAACCCCCCCCCCCCACAGCCCCCAACACATACAGCACAGTAATGGGCAAAATTACAATTATCGAGATATGGATAATAGTGCATTTGCCCATTCTAAAACCAAAAATTAGCGTCATGACGTCACGTAGCATCCGGTTGCCATGGCAACACAGTGTCATTTGATGCCGCACAGCCATGTTCACTGCAATTGGAGGGGGAATTGCAGAATAATAACGGACAATGCCTGAGTTGCCGCCACCACACCGCCACCTGCGATTGACAACGGCAACCCGTAGCCCGGAGGTAAGGGCCCAAAACCCGGAGTCTCCGGGTCAGCCCCGGAGAGATGGCAACTCTGGCTATTATCCATATCTGGATAATAGTTATTTTGCCTATTACTGTCTGTATGTGTTGGGGGGGGGGGGGTTGTTGGGGGTAGAGGAGGTGGGTAGTAGGGGTGTTGTGTTTATTTTTCTTTATTGTGGGTAGAGGGATTGGGTGAAGGGGGTAGTAGCCCCAAGGATGGATGTTTAGGTCTACCGGGTGGTATCAGGAGGGGTTAACCCCTTCATTACCTTAGCGATATTAACCGCTAAGGTAATGAAGGGGCTGACTCCACCTACAACCTCCCGCAAGGCCAAAACACCCACCAAGGGCCAAGCACCACCTTCACCCACCCCCGCTACCCACAATAAACCTGGCACTGGTAGTTAACCCCTTCATTGCCTTAGCGGTTAGCCGCTAAGGTAATGAAATTGCCTGTACAGTAAATGCATTTTTCATTAATCTGATTCATGCCGGGGGCCTCCTACGGTGTTGATATTACTGTGTATTAGCTCCCGAGACCCCCGGCATCAATCCGATGAGGAAAAATTCCCCCTCTCTCACCGCCGCCTCAGAAACTTCTTGGCAGCTTCATGACAACTTTTTTTGGCGAGAAGATTTTGGGAGTAAATCGCCATTCTAGAGCCTCGATGTGCCTCGGGCTACTAGAATTGCACCAGTTTGAAAACTGGCGATAAGTGGCTTATCGCCGCTCACTTGGCGATATGTTTTTGACGCCGGAAAAAATTGGCGATTCAACCCACTTATCGACACTTACTGAATTGCTGTAGGCATTTTTGGCCGATAACAGCTAAAAAGCCTCGATAAATGGGTTATGAAGGCTACTAGCATAGGCCCCATAATCTCCTATAGTCAGTAGCAGCACACCTCCCGGAGGTCACATGGGAACGGGCCTTGAAGGAGTCTATTACTCCGAAGCGTTGCCCCCCTATTATAATCACTGATTGCTGTTTGTGTTTCCATAGTTGTATAGTGTTTTCTCCCTGTGTTAGTCCTGTACTCCTCATTATGTTTCTGTACCATTTATTGGTGATTTGCTGTATAATACATCTTTTCTTTGCATCTTTCTCTTCATGTTCTGGCATTTAGGTGGTGGATGTGCACTGCATTTCTGTTGGTATATCTTATGGCTTTCAGCTAACTTATAGCACGGGTGTGCAAACTGGGGGGCGCTAGATATTCCTAATGGGCGGTTGCAGAGGCCTCACGCTCTCCCCCAAGGCATTTAAATGAAATGTCCGGGAATCGCGTGAGGCCAAGGTAACTCACTTACCGGGATTCAGATGCATGGTGTGACGAGTTGCTATGGCAACGTCACATCACATGACCCATCACCATGGCAACACGGCGTCACATACCGCTGCGGGGTCACGACGGGATGTCACATGACCTGGCGGCGTCATTTGACACTAGAAAACGAGATAAGGGGGGGGGCACACCTGGGGGACCTAGCAGGGGGGGCACAGCTCCAATAGTTTTCACACCCCTTCCTTATAGTATACTGCAATTTATTTTAGTGTTCCTTTTCCCCGCCTCATCAGTATGCTCCTGTATGCTCTGGGTAATCACACTTGCAGCAGTCAGGCTCATTATAGCTAGTTCTTCTGTGTATAACTTACACTTATAACTATGCTGTGAGTGGTGTACTATAGATTGTGTACTGATAGCTATCGGTGTGCATTTTGGGCACTTGATAATGCATTAAGGTTGTTAGTACAGATTGTATACTGGGTGTGTTGTACTTTGCACCTGTTATCATTGTACAGCTTTATTCTATATGTGTTGTTTATTAAACTCTTTTCATTTAGAAAAATAGTATTTCTTTATTTCGGGGGTCTTATGATGTGATAATATATTATTATGCTATATTAGATCTTGCTTTAGTACTTATATGCATTTTAATCTATTTGTTAAATTGTATGTTATTATTTGTATCTGCCTATTTGGTCACTTTCTCTAGTACTATTTGTCTATCTGGCCCGTATGTGTTTTGTAACATATGGGGGTTAATTTGATCATGGTATTGACCATGTGTATCTGATTAGCAATTAGTAGTCTTCTATGTTCTGATTGGTTCATCTAACTATAAATACTATGTTCCTCACCTGTACTGTACTCCTGATGAAGTCTCTTTTGAGACGAAACGCGTAGAGAGTGTTTGGTGGAGGTATATTGTTCCTTTTTTAATAATCATTCACTCACAAGCCAGCTATAGCATTTGTAGTTTCTTTGGAAACATTTATCTCAGCCGTCCACTGAATACACGTATGTGAACTTGTTCCGGCTAATCCACCGACGTCACTGAGTTCTCGCGATACCTGGAGCTGAGAACTCACTGTGTGACGCCGGATTGAGAGGAAGGTGGCGTCCCTCGTGTTTTCCGGGCTGCGGAGGCGTTCACAGAGGCTGCTGCAGTGAATCTACACCGGACACTGAAGTCATCTGGTACCGGGTTCCTGTGTCGGGCGGGCTGAGTTATACTCAGAATTGCTTTTTATTAAGCTACTAGCTGAGAGCCCCGGCGTTGCCCGGGATGTTTGTGGTGTGGGGGTGGCATTTGGGTGGGGAGTGGTCCACGCGGCCCATGGCAGTGTGCGGTGGTACTGCTGCTGTGGCTGTACTGATGGTGATTGTATCGGTGTGCTGATTTTGGAGGGTTTGGTGCTGATGTGGGGGTGCGGATGTGGGGGTGCGGATGTGGGTGTGCCGATGGGGAGGTGTGAAGGTGCCAATGTGTGGGTGCTGATGGTGTTGATGGGGGCTGGGAATGGTGGGGAGCCGAGAATGCCAGTGTGCTGGGGGGGGGGGGGGGCATGGGATACCGGTGTGCTGATGTGGTGGTGCTGGGGATAGTGTATGTGTGTGTATACGTGTGTGTGTGTATATATACACACGTGTGTGTATACATGTGTGTATACATGTTTGTGTGTGTGTGTATACATGTTTGTTTGTATACATTGTGTATGTGTACGTGTGTGTGTGTATACATGTGTGTGTGTATACACGTGTGTGTGTGTATACACGTGTGTGTGTGTGTACACGTGTGTGTGTGTGTGTACATGTGTGTGTGTATACACGTGTGTGTGTGTACACGTGTGTGTGTATACACGTGTGTGTGTGTGTATACACATGTGTGTGTGTATACACGTGTGTTTGTGTGTATACACGTGTGTGTGTGTGTATACACGTGTGTGTGTATACACGTGTGTGTGTGTATACACGTGTGTGTGTGTGTGTATACACGTGTGTGTGTATACACGTGTGTGTGTGTATACACGTGTGTGTGTGTACACGTGTGTGTGTGTACACGTGTGTGTACACGTGTGTGTGTGTGTGTACACGTGTGTGTGTGTGTGTACACGTGTGTGTGTACACGTGTGTGTGTGTGTGTACACGTGTGTGTGTGTGTGTGTGTACACGTGTGTGTGTGTACACGTGTGTGTGTGTGCGTGTACACGTGTGTGTGTGTGTGTGTGTACACGTGTGTGTGTGTGTGTACACGTGTGTGTGTGTGTGTACACGTGTGTGTGTACACGTGTGTGTGTGTACACGTGTGTGGTACACGTGTGTGTACACATGTGTGTACACGTGTGTGTGTGTACACGTGTGTGTGTGCACACGTGTGTGTGTGTGTGTGTGTGTACACGTGTGTGTGTACACGTGTGTGTGTGTGTGTACACGTGTGTGTGTGTGTGTGTGTGTGTCTACACGTGTGTGTGTGTGTACACGTGTGTGTGTGTGTGTGTGTGTACACGTGAGTGTGTGTACACGTGTGTGTGTACACGTGTGTGTGTGTACACGTGTGTGTGTGTGTGTACACGTGTGTGTGTACACGTGTGTGTACACGTGTGTGTACACGTGTGTGTGTACACGTGTGTGTGTACACGTGTGTGTGTACACGTGTGTGTGTGTATATACACACGTGTGTGTATACATGTGTGTATACATGTTTGTGTGTGTATGCATGTTTGTTTGTATACATTGTGTATGTGTACGTGTGTGTGTGTGTATACATGTGTGTGTGTGTATACACGTGTGTGTATACACGTGTGTGTGTGTGTATACACGTGTGTGTGTACACGTGTGTGTGTGTGTGTACATGTGTGTGTGTATACACGTGTGTGTGTGTACACGTGTGTGTGTGTATACATGTGTGTGTGTGTGTATACACATGTGTGTGTGTATACACATGTGTTTGTGTGTATACACGTGTGTGTGTGTGTGTATACACGTGTGTGTGTGTATACACGTGTGTGTGTGTATACACGTGTGTGTGTGTATACACGTGTGTGTGTGTATACACGTGTGTGTGTGTATACACGTGTGTGTGTGTGTGTGTACACGTGTGTGTGTGTACACGTGTGTGTACACGTGTGTGTGTGTGTACACGTGTGTGTGTGTGTGTACACGTGTGTGTGTACACGTGTGTGTGTGTGTACACACGTGTGTGTGTGTGTGTACACACACATGTGTGTGTGTGTACACGTGTGTGTGTACACATGTGTGTACACGTGTGTGTGTGTACACGTGTGTGTGTGTGTACACGTGTGTGTGTGTGTGTGTGTACACGTGTGTGTGTGTACACGTGTGTGTGTGTGTGTGTGTACACGTGTGTGTGTACACGTGTGTGTGTGTACACGTGTGTGTACACGTGTGTGTGTGTACACGTGTGTGTGTGCACACGTGTGTGTGTGTGTGTGTGTGTACACGTGTGTGTGTGTGTACACGTGTGTGTGTACGTTAGTGTACACGTTTGTGTGTACACGTGTGTGTGTGTGTGTGTACACGTGTGTGTGTGTGTACACGTGTGTGTGTGTGTGTACACGTGTGTGTGTGTGTGTACACGTGTGTGTGTGTACACGTGTGTGTGTACACGTGTGTGTGTGTACACGTGTGTGTGTGTGTGTACACGTGTGTGTGTGTGTGTGTACACGTGTTTGTGTGTGTGTACACGTGTGTCTGTGTGTGTGTACACGTGTGTGTACACGTGTGTGTGTACACGTGTGTGTATGTGTGTGTACACGTGTGTGTGTGTGTGTACACGTGTGTGTGTGTGTACACGTGTGTGTGTACACGTGTGTGTGTGTGTGTGTACACGTGTGTGTGTGTGTGTGTGTGTCTACATGTGTGTGTGTGTACACGTGTGTGTGTGTGTACACGTGTGTGTGTGTGTGTGTGTACACGTGTGTGTGTGTACACGTGTGTGTGTGTATACGTGTGTGTGTACACGTGTGTGTGTACACGTGTGTGTGTGAGTGTACACGTGTGTGTGTACACGTGTGTGTACACGTCTGTGTGTACACGTGTGTGTACACGTGTGTGTGTGTGTACACGTGTGTGTGTACACGTGTGTGTGTGTGTGTGTGTGTACACGTGTGTGTGTACACGTGTGTGTGTGTGTGTACACGTGTGTGTGTACACGTGTGTGTACACGTGTGTGTGTGTACACGTGTGTGTGTGTGTACACGTGTGTGTGTGTGTGTGTGTGTACACGTGTGTGTGTGTACACGTGTGTGTACACGTGTGTGTGTGTGTACACGTGTGTGTGTGTGTGTACACGTGTGTGTGTACACGTGTGTGTGTGTGTACACACGTGTGTGTGTGTGTACACACATGTGTGTGTGTGTGTACACGTGTGTGTGTACACATGTGTGTACACGTGTGTGTGTGTACACGTGTGTGTGTGTGTACACGTGTGTGTGTGTGTACACGTGTGTGTGTGTGTGTGTGTACACGTGTGTGTGTGTACACGTGTGTGTGTGTGTGTGTGTACACGTGTGTGTGTACACGTGTGTGTGTGTACACGTGTGTGTACACGTGTGTGTGTGTACACGTGTGTGTGTGCACACGTGTGTGTGTGTGTGTGTGTGTGTACACGTGTGTGTGTGTGTACACGTGTGTGTGTACGTTAGTGTACACGTTTGTGTGTACACGTGTGTGTGTGTGTGTGTACACGTGTGTGTGTGTGTACACGTGTGTGTGTGTGTGTACACGTGTGTGTGTGTGTGTACACGTGTGTGTGTGTACACGTGTGTGTGTACACGTGTGTGTGTGTACACGTGTGTGTGTGTGTGTACACGTGTGTGTGTGTGTGTGTACACGTGTTTGTGTGTGTGTACACGTGTGTCTGTGTGTGTGTACACGTGTGTGTACACGTGTGTGTGTACACGTGTGTGTATGTGTGTGTACACGTGTGTGTGTGTGTGTACACGTGTGTGTGTGTGTACACGTGTGTGTGTACACGTGTGTGTGTGTGTGTGTACACGTGTGTGTGTGTGTGTGTGTGTCTACACGTGTGTGTGTGTACACGTGTGTGTGTGTGTACACGTGTGTGTGTGTGTGTGTGTACACGTGTGTGTGTGTACACGTGTGTGTGTGTATACGTGTGTGTGTACACGTGTGTGTGTACACGTGTGTGTGTGAGTGTACACGTGTGTGTGTACACGTGTGTGTACACGTCTGTGTGTACACGTGTGTGTACACGTGTGTGTGTGTGTACACGTGTGTGTGTGTACACGTGTGTGTGTGTGTGTGTGTACACGTGTGTGTGTACACGTGTGTGTGTGTGTGTACACGTGTGTGTGTACACGTGTGTGTACACGTGTGTGTACACGTGTGTGTGTGTACACGTGTGTGTGTGTGTACACGTGTGTGTGTGTGTGTGTGTGTACACGTGTGTGTGTGTACACATGTGTGTGTGTGTGTGTACACGTGTGTGTGTGTACACGTGTGTGTGTACACGTGTGTGTGTGTGTACACGTGTGTGTGTGAGTGTACACGTGTGTGTGTACACGTGTGTGTACACGTGTGTGTGTACACGTGTGTGTACACGTGTGTGTGTACACGTGTGTGTGTGTACACGTGTGTGTGTGTGTGTGTGTGTGTGTACACGTGTGTGTGTGTACACGTGTGTGTGTGTACACGTGTGTGTACACGTGTGTGTACACGTGTGTGTGTGTACACGTGTGTGTGTGTGTACATGTGTGTGTGTGTGTGTGTGTACACGTGTGTGTGTACACACGTGTGTGTGTGTGTGTACACGTGTGTGTGTACACGTGTGTGTGTGTACACGTGTGTACACGTGTGTACACGTGTGTGTGTGTGTACACGTGTGTGTGTGTGTGTGTGTGTGTGTCTACACGTGTGTGTGTGTGTACACGTGTGTGTGTGTGTGTACACGTGAGTGTGTGTACACGTGTGTGTGTGTACACGTGTGTGTGTGTACACGTGTGTGTGTGTGTGTGTGTACACGTGTGTGTGTGTACACGTGTGTGTGTACACGTGTGTGTGTGTGTACACGTGTGTGTGTGAGTGTACACGTGTGTGTGTACACGTGTGTGTGTACACGTGTGTGTACACGTGTGTGTACACGTGTGTGTGTACACGTGTGTGTGTACACGTGTGTGTGTGTATATACACACGTGTGTGTATACATGTGTGTATACATGTTTGTGTGTGTATGCATGTTTGTTTGTATACATTGTGTATGTGTACGTGTGTGTGTGTGTATACATGTGTGTGTGTGTATACACGTGTGTGTATACACGTGTGTGTGTGTGTATACACGTGTGTGTGTACACGTGTGTGTGTGTGTATACACGTGTGTGTGTGTACACGTGTGTGTGTGTATACACGTGTGTGTGTGTGTGTATACACATGTGTGTGTGTATACACATGTGTTTGTGTGTATACACGTGTGTGTGTGTGTATACACGTGTGTGTATACACGTGTGTGTGTGTATACACGTGTGTGTGTGTGTA